>NW_027529672.1:389788-404757 GCF_008692635.1 Crocuta crocuta
TTCCCCCCCCCCCCCCCCCCCACCCCCTTGCTTTGACTTGTTTGGAGGCAGAAACCCTCCCAGGCTGTGATTTCTGGAAGGGAGCCTTGCTTCTATCATCACCACCATCACCACCACCACGTCTTTATATAAAGCGAGGGATATGGCCGAATCCATTTAACTGTGCGCCTTTAATTCCAACCAGATTTCCATTCCCCTCACTTGCTCTAACACTTCCCTGAACGTCTGGTGTAACAGGTTTTAGAATTTGATTACAGCACCATCTACTGGGTACTAGATTTCCCATTTATCCAGGCCTTTCCGGCACATTGGGTTTTGCTCCTTCTTTCCATTTTTTCCTCCCTTCTCCTCTGCTCTTCTCCCAGTGAAGGCACCAATTGTTAGTTTGAAAAGATGCCATCAATTAATTCATAAAGGTGAGGCTCCGGTAAAATGACGAAAAGCTTACATCCCTTGCCAATAAATACTTACAAAGACAATGGCCTGCGCTTACCACAATGCATTTCATATAATTATTTCCTGGGATCAATAATCTCATCAGTGGGCGCAGTGATGGGGACATCACAGTAATGAATGGCTGGGTGCTGTGGCCATCAGGAGTGCTGTCCTTACCCCTGTCACCTCGGAGCTGCCCAAGGGCATGACGGGAATCAGGGCTCTGCCGGCCGCAGGATTAATCATACTTATCCCAACTCATATTCGCGTAATTTGCCTTCCTTATGCAGCCTGCCCCGAATTGATCAGCATGGATTTCTTGCTGCACAATAGGCCACTCTTGAGGGGTAGAAGGAGAGTGGGAAGGACTCCGTGTACGTGGCAGGGAAGGGACAAATTGGATTAGTCACGCTCAGGAAGTAACAAAAACTGAATCACACCAGAGCGTCGCTGGAGCGTGTTTGTGGAAGCCAGGCTAGGATTTCTTGGGATGTTGGATGGGAAGAAGAGGTGGTCTGTGTTCTCAGGTGTGTTTGGTGGGCGTCAGGCCTTGCTGCGTCAGTCCTGGCCACAGGAGCAGCAAGGAGCCAGGCCAGCAAGGGAGGGGACTTGCATGCTGCCGTCTTTTTCTTCCCAGTTTGCTAAAGGGCATTGGCCATACTTTTTCAGAGATCTGTTTAGAAAGTCCCAGGCTGGGGTGCCTGGGGGGCTTAGTAGGTTGAGCGACCGACTCTTGATTTTGGCTCAAGTCATGATCCCAGGGCAGTGGGATTGAGCCTCATGTTGGGCTTTATGCTGAGAGTGGAGCCTGCTTGAGATTCTCTTTCTCTCTCTCTCTTCCTTTTCCCCTCTCCTCTTGTGCTCTCTCTCTCAAATAAAAATAAATAAATAATAAATAAATAAAAACATATCTCCAACANCTAAAAGAAACTGACCTCATAGATCAGGGGTGGCTTCCTGGAGCAGGTGAGGTTGGACCTGAGTCTGCAGGTAGGGCCGAGAGATAGAAAGAAGGTGGGTGGGAAGATGGGCAGGAAGAGCGTGCCAGCAAAGGGAAGAACATTGCTGTCCCCTAGAGGGAGCATGGCTCTGCTGACCCCATAAGTCTGGACTTTTGGCCTCCAGAACTGTGTAAGAGTTAAGTTTCTGTTGTTTTAAGCCACCTAGGTTGTGGTATCCTGTGATGGCAGCCCTTAGAAACCAATCGGTCATCTTTGAAGAAAGGAGAAGGTAGAGCCTGGCATGGTTGGTCTGAGAAGAGGCGAGAGAAGAATAAGACAGAAGCTGGTGAGGGCCGGTGTCCAGATCACAGAGCCTGGCTGGTTGTGTTGAAGACGTGTTCTGTGTTGGAATAGCGGGGCATGTTTGGGAGGCCTGTTGGCAGGGTGGGGGCATCCTGGAGGGCAGGCCCCATGGGCAGGGAGTGGGGCGGGAGGCTGAGGATGGCTGCAAGTAGCGTGGCGGTGGAGGGAAACGGAGGGATCCCAGAGGCAGTGGTTGAACGTTTGAATGAATGAAGGAGTGATCGGGACTGAACCACCTGCAGAGGAAGAGTGGGCTGAGTGTCAGCAGAAATCCTGTGTGTTCATGGAGTGCAGAGGGCCCAAGCTTACCTGGGACAGAGGACAGTTGTCACTTTCCCCTTAGACATTGGCAAAGCATCACCATCATTGGAACCACCCCACTAGCCTGTGAGGGGTAGAGAGGGAAGGCTGCCCAGTCGGGCTCAGAGAGGGTAAAGTAGCCCAGCTGGGGTCCCCTGGTGATGACAGTGCTAGTCCTTGTCACTTGGGATGCTTGGTCCAGCTGGCTCCTCCCCAGGCCACTGCAAGGCCTCCCAAGAGAGTCCCACTTCCATCTGTGACCTACCGAAGTGGTTCTTAATTCACTTTCTCCTCTTCATGTTATTTCTTCTTGTCATATTATCTGCACCTTGACTCTCTGTCCAGGCAGAACAGGGGAGATTTCCATAAACTCAACAAAGACACAACTAAAAGACATTGAGAGCCCAGGCAGTCAGCTACTCCCTCCTGATGACATCTTTCGGGATCGGCCTCTGGCCTGAGCACCTTCAGGTCATAACGTGGTCTCAGAGAGGAGGCACCCCTCACATGGCCAGAGGCTCCATGGCGATGGCAGGTGGGGAAAGGCAGAGCCTGGCTCACTTAAAGATGAGATGGGCAGGGTCTGGGAGCTTCTGGGTTCAATCTTGGGCTGTTTTACAGAAGAGTCTCCCCATTATGGTCGAAAGGGTCTGTGGCCTTTGGCGGCAGCCCCACAGGGTGGAAAGAGACAGTGAGGAGATCCAGGTTCTGCCCTGGTCTACTACATCCTAGCTGTCTTTTTTTGGTGTTCTCTGGGCCTCAATTTCTATCTAAAATGAGGGATTGGACGAAATAATCTACAAGGGTATGGTCAACTCTAAAATGTGATGATCTTAATTACATTCTTTTTTAAATTATTTATTTATGTGGTTTAAATTTTTTTAATATTCATTTTTTAAAACATTTTTTAATATATTTCTGAGAGAGAGAGACTGCATGAGCAGGGGAGGGTCAGAGAGAGAGGGAGACACAGGATCTGAAGCAGGCTCCAGGCTCTGAGCTAGCTGTCAGCACAGAGCCCAATGTGGGGCTCGAACCCATGAACTGTGAGATCATGACCTGAGCCAAAGCCAGACGTCCAACTGACTGAGCCACGCAGGCGCCCCAACGTTTATTCATTTTTGAGAGATGGAGAGAGACAGAGCATGAGTCTGGGAGGGACAGAGAGAGAGAGGGAGACACAGAATCGGAAGCAGGCTCCAGGCTCTGGGCTGTCAGCACAGAGCCCGACGTGGGCTTGAACACATCATCCTTGAGATCATGATCTGAGCCAAAGTTGAAGGCTTAACACCGAGCCACCCAGGCGCCCTGTATTCTTTTTTTTTTTTTTTTTTAAACTCGGAGTGTGTGTAATTCTTACAAATCTGAGTTACATCTTGTAAATCCACAGCTACAGAGCTCACAGTGTTCTCTGGGTTCTGCCTTAGCCCTGGCTGTCAACTGACAGCGGTAATTCTCGTACAGACACGTTAGTAGCAGGTGCGTTTGGCAGAGGGAAGGGGGTGTTCCCACGCTGTGCCTGTCCTTTCCTTTTATTCCTGCTACCTCACCCACAAACCCTCTGACTGCATTTATCAACCTTGCTCTTACACATGCTGCTTAACTAACCACCCAAAACTCAGTGGCTTAAGAGGTCACTTATTCTCAGGGATCTTTGGATTGGCTGGGGATCAGCTGATATTGGCCGGGCTCGCACACGTGTCTGGGGAGCTGCTGGGGGTCAGGCTGTCTGGACTGGGCTCTGCTGGGTGGTTTAGCTCAGCTTCATGGGGCTCTCGTCCTCGGGGGCCAGTGGGCTAGCCTGGCCACGTTCTTCAGTGGTGGTGGCGGAGGCACAAAAGGGGAAGCCCAATTACACAAACACTTGTCCCGCCGTCGGCCACATCGTGGCCTCTAACACTTGATTGGCCAAAGCAAGATACGTGGTCAAACCAAAGTCAAGATCAGGGAGGTGTCCTCTACCTCTTTCTTGGGAGGAATTGCAAATCACATGGCAAAGGGCATGGACTCAGAGAGGAGTGAAGAATCAGGGCCCTAACACCATTCTGTATTTTTGCCAATCGATGGACATATTGATGTCATCCCTCATTGCATAGCTGTACCTCCCTTCGCACAGGGACAGCTGTGCTTCTCATCAACCCCAGTCTTGTTGGGCACATGCTCTACCCTCAAAGCACCCAAAACGCTGCCAGAATACTGTCACAATTACTCCCAAAAGTACTCACCAAGTTAAATTGGAAGATTTCTTCATAGCTCTTCTGGGCCTTAGCATATATCATGCTAAGAGTGTAGAATCAGAGAACTGAGTTTAAGAACTACTTGAGATAATTCTTTATTTTGGGTTCAGTCTTGGGCTGAAGATCGTGGTTGTGTTACCCATTTGATATTCATTTAGATTCACTTGTTTCTGTTTGTCTTAGATTTTAAGGCTCACTTCTTTGTTCATCCTTTTGACTTAATTTTTGAAATATGTAAAACATAAACATGGTTCAAAAGCCAACACCATATAAAGAGTGCTCACAAAGAAACCTCACTCCCAGCCCCTTCCTTCCCCCTCATTCCCATTGATTTTCTATAGATAGGCATTTTCATTAGTTTTTGATTATTCATTCCCATGTACTTTCTTAAAATATAAGCACATATGTACATACATATGTATATATGTTTAAATTTTACCTTCTATCTTATATAAAAGGTAATATGCCATCTATATAAAATTATTATAAATCTTGCTCTTCTTTAAGTAACAAAAAATCTGGAAGTCAATTCCATAACTTCCACAGAGATCTCCCCCGTTCCTTTTGCTCTGTCACACGGACGTGCCGGAATGTATTCACTGAGTTGCTGAAATGTGTCGTATCATCAGGGCACACTTCAGAGGTGCCATGGCTGGGCCACAGGTACTGGTAGCTATTGCTGGGCTCCCCTCTAGAGAGGGTGTACTGTTTCATACCTGTACCAGCCGTGTGTGAGGGTGAGCACGGGCCCAATTTCAATGGGGATGTTTAGGAAGATGAAATGAAAGTTCGAGCAATTATCCAATGACCCCTGAAATCCTGTGGCTAGAGAGTTTTTGGTTTCCCAACACAATCCTTGTGCAGTGTGGGCTGACCGGCTTGGATTTTCCGCGTGAGCATCTCAGAACTTCCCTTTCTCGGAACGTTCCTTCTTTTTTGGCGTGTAGCGCCATTTCAGCATCCCTGGACACCTGGGACAAATGACCACAAGCTTGGTGACTTAAAACAAAAGGAGCTTATTCACAGACGGTCCTGGCGGCCAGAATGCCCAAACTAGTCTCACGGGCCCAGATCAAGGCGTGGACAGGGCTGGGCTCCCTCCCAAGGCTCCCGGGGCGGATCCACCTCGTCCGCCTTCCAGCTTCTGCTGGCTGCCGGCATCTCTTGGCTTGTGGTCACGTCCAGTCTCTGCCCCTGGGGTCACACTGCCTTGTCCTCTGTCAGTCTCTGTGTAGAATCCCCCTGCACCTCCTTCATCTAAGGTTATGTGTGATTACGTTTGGGGACCACAGAAGAATCTCAGATGATTTCCCCATCGCCATATCCTTAACTTAATCACACCTCTAGAAATCCTTTTCCTTTTCTTCTCTCTCTCTCTTTTTCTCTCTCTGTGTCTGTCTTTTTTGGCCATCTAAGACTGCATTCACATGTTCCAGAGATTAGGATGTAGATATCTTTGCCGGGGGTAGGGGTGCTTATACAGCCTACCACAAGCACTTGAGATTGAAAAAGTGTTTTAACGCACATTTCCTCATGCCATTCTCCAAACCTTTGGGAGGGTACAGACCCTGCCTGCCATGCTCATGTTCCAGGTGGTGGCTGTGATGTGGCAGGCAAGGCCTCTCCCCTGCTAGGTCCGGAAGAATCCCTGAGAGCAGTCTGTTCCTGGCAGGGTGATACCAGGGAGAGATGTCCGTCTCTAGACCCAACACCAGCCCAGGTGCCCTGCCCTCAACAGCCTTGTGCTAGTCAGCGTCTCCTGGTATCGAAAGGAAGCTGGAGGAGTGTGTTCTCTGCACTCAGACAAACCTGCGTCTGACAGTGGCCTCTGATAGACACAGGCTCCGTGAACTTGGGGTGTTACTGATCTGCCCTCAGCCTTGATTTCTTTTTCTTCATTTCTTGTAAACAAGGGAAAATCCTAGAGACCGGATAATACTTGTAAAACGCAAACCACTCCTTAGTACTTGAGACGCAAGAAAAATTTCATTTCTTTGTGTTTCTACCTCAAATCCTGCCTGGCCCCAACTCGTCCCCTAGGCCAGAACATCCCCCCTGCTCGCCCCGGGCACCTTCTCTTCCTGGGGATCGTGTCAAGATTCCAGGGCATAAGAAGAGACCCAAGGAAAGGCAGGTGAGGCCATTCTGGTCACCATCCAGTGAGCTCCCTGCCTGGGTTCCACTGGAAGGTTCCTGGGTGGCTGTGCTCCTTCCGTTCCCCGAGGCCAGAGCACCCCGGGAACGAGGCCACGCACACGGGTGACCGGCCTCCACAGTGACCTGCAGGCAGCCCTCAGCCGGCCCGGTGCCCTGCGTGCTGGCGGTCCCAGTGTCCTCCCACGGAGCCTGCAAAAGCGCTTCCCGCCCTGGTGGAGGCAGGCCCGCGCCTGGCCCCTCGTCTCTCTCTGGGGCCCAGAGTCTCTCCCACCCTGGCCCTTGGGGGTAACCAGAGGAGCCCCCTTGGGCTACTCAAAAACAAGGCCTGTTTAGGGTGTCCTCAGGGGACTTCCTGACCAACCCTATTCTTCAGAGATTCAAACCCTAAAACCTACTCCCCAGCCCGTCCCATGGGCAGTAAGGAAGGAACAAACCCCAACTAAAGCTGGCCCCCCTGGGAGCGTGGTGGGCGTACTGGAGAAAATTCTTTTCTTTTTGTTTTTTGAGAGAGAGAGCGTGTGTGTGAGCAAGCGGGGAGGGGCAGTGAGGGAGGGAGAGAATCCCAGCAGGCTCCGCATTGTCAGCGCAGAGCCCGGCCCGGGGGCTCGAACCCTCAAACCGTGAGGTCATGACCTGAGCCAAAATCAAGAGTCAGATGCTTCGCCGACTGAGCCACCCGAGCGCCCCGGGAAGGGAAGAAAATTCTTTCTATTCCNCCGGACCCTGTCTTCATGTCCTGACTGCAGTTCCGGGGCCACAGATGGGGCCAGCTGTCCCTCCCCCATGGCTGGACCACTGTGGGGGGCGACTGAGTGGAGAAGTGAGGGGGAGGGCTTTCCCCAGAACTGGTGCCTGAGAGTGCCCCCCCCCCCACACCCCTGAGAGTGCCCCCACCCCCCCCACCCGGGTCTGGCCCCAGAACAGCCCTTTGTTTATCTTGGTGCCAGAGCTGAGGGGGAGAAATGGGGGGGCATGGCGTGTGCAGGCCCAGGGAGTTTGAGTGGCCCCAGAGGCACGGAGACGGCCAGCTGGCTCTGGGTGCTGAAGAGGAGCAGTGGGGTGGGGGCAGGGTGGCAGAGAAGTGGGGGAGAGACCCGTAATGAGGTGGGAGGCAGGGGTGCAGGAAGGGTCCTCCATGGGCCAGTGGGAGTGGTTCAGGAGCAAGACCGACATGAACTGAGGACATCGCTGGCCTCGTGGGGGAGGTGACCGGAGCCGGACAGATTCTCAGCCACATGTCAGCCCCGCACAGCCCCAAGCTGGAGCCAACCCAGTGCCGATTGGCTGAAAATGAGTTTCAGGGAAATGGGAACTCAGGCTAGAAACTGGGTTCACTTACATTAGCACAAATAACATTTAAAAAAATTTTCTAAATGTTTTTATTTATTTCTGAGAGAGAGAGAGACACATAGCGTGAGCAGGGGAGGGTCAGAGAGAGAGGGAGACACAGACTGAAACAGGCTCCAGGTTCTGAGCTGGCAGTCAGCACAGAGCCTGACACGGGGCTCAAACCCACGAACCACGAGATCATGACCTGAGCCGAAGTCAGACACTTAACCGACTGAGCCACTCAGGTGCCCCAGCACAAGTAACATTTCTTACTCCCCTGGCTTTGGGGCGTGAAGCGTCTTCTGCTACAGCAGGGTCTGGGATTACTAATCCCTAGGTTTTTACAGCTCAGTTTTTCTAGCGGAGAATTAATTCACTTTCAAAGCCCCCTGCTTTTGGCCACTTAATTTTTTTAAGAACAGACACACACACTCACACTTGCACCTCCCCCCTTTACCCCCAAAGTTATTTTCTGCAGAAAGGGCCCTGTGCACCTGCTTAGGGCATTTCAAAAACTGTGACATTGTCATTTGACAATAAGTGTGCAAAAGAAGAGATGTTGGAAAATTATTTTCCTCTCCCCCATCACTCTTGTGAGGCTTTCCTTGGGTTTGGGGATCAAGGGGGAGCAGAGAATAATCTTCCATTCTATGGCCCCTTCCTATCCAGTGCAGCTTCGAAACCCCTGCCTGTGAGAGGAGAGCTAGAATTATATATAAATGCACACATACGTATATAATTTATTTGTTACTCACAAGAAAGTTTAACTGACATTTATTGCACACTTCCTGAGGCTGGGCCCCCTGCTAAGCCCTTTACAAAGCTGGCTTCCTGGAGCCCTCCAGACAAGCCCACTAGGTCATGGCTGTGATGTTTGTCTGTGCACTGCTCTGTTTCAGGCCCTCAGTTAGGGGCTAAGGCTGCTGAAAAGAACGACATAGTCTGTGCCTTGCAGGAGCTGGGAGTTGAATAAGCAGGAAGAAGCCCATCTCCCTGCCCCCGACAGGCATGTGAAGAAGTCCCTGCATGAACAAGGCTGCGAAGACAGAAGGGAGGGAGCATTTGATTCTGGCTGGCAGGAAGGCTTCCTGGAGGGGGTGATGCCTGGATCGGCATTTAAGGGAGGAATGGGAGTGTGTCGGAGTGAATGGCACTCAGAGATATGGTCATCTCATTTAGTGCAAATCCCTGACCCTCGAACTGCTCACAATTCTCAGGTCCGCCATGGGTTGGTTGACCCCAGATGTGGCTCACTGGGTCTCACAGTCTGGGAAGCTCTTTCCCCCTCATCTTCCAAGGCCTGGCTAGGTGCCCGCTGAGCTGTGCTACTGTTTCCAGGTGGAAGGAACAGCATCTTCTCACATCTTCCATACCTCCAGCTGGGAAGGGTGCTGCCCCAGTGAATGAATGAATGAATGCAGCAGGCACCCCCAAAAGAAACATAAGCCATACAGAGAGGCACTGGAGGCAGTTTACCCAGTCTNAGGAAGGGTGCTGCCCCAGTGAATGAATGAATGAATGAATGAATGCAGCAGGCACCCCCAAAAGAAACATAAGCCATACAAAGAGGCACTGGAGGCAGTTTACCCAGTCTCTTTGGATCATTGTGTTATTTTCAGTGTTTTTAGTTGCTTGAGACAATTACTTTGTGCTGCAAGTACACAGAAGATGGCAGATGAAATCAAATGAGCAAGCAGCCAAAGCTTGGCTCATTGTGAAGGGCAGAGGTCACGGACTGGGGGTCGGGGGCCCACACGCGACCTCTCCCCCCCTTCCCATCTGGGGACTTCACAACACATGCAAGGCACAGAATGAAAGCTTGGAGACACTTCTTGGCGCTGTGGATCAGCGCTCACTGGGGGGGATGGCACCGGCGCTGCAGAGTCGTGGTGCCATGGACCTCCCACACACCCAGTCACACGGGGACGTCCACCCGCTTGCAACCTGGGAGACCTCAGCCGGTATCTCCAGCCCAGCCCTCCTGGACGCCTCCACCAGGATGACCCCAGGCTCTTCTAAGCCATGTTTTCAGTGGCACCCACCACGTTTTCTTCAAGCTTGGCCTTGGCCCCTCTAACTTGGTTAGTGACAATCATGCACACAGACGTGTGGCCCAGGCACCCGGGCATCTTTACAGGCCACTTGCTCGTTCCCTCTGCGTTCCTTTGAGCGCCGAGCCCTCTCAGTTCCTCTCCCCAGCCGCCTCTTGTTCTCATGGATGTGCTCTCCCTCACCTGCACCCCTCTTACAGCCTCCAGTAAGAGCCTCACTTGGAGCCTTCCCTCCTCCCTCCCACCCTGCAGCCTGGCCATCAGGACGTCTTCCCCATGTTCAAACCTCCCGTGTCGCTCTCCAGTGACCTCCAATGTGCATAGGAAAAGGCACAGCATGTAAGGCACAGGATGCCTCGGATGGTCTCCTAATGGCCTCATCCCTGACACTCCCCCACCCACCTATGCAGCCCCCCTCCCCGCCACTTCTGCGTCCTTCAGGGCCCAGGGCTAGAGCATAGTGATGGATAAAATGGATTCTGAATTCAGATCGGAGCTCTGACACTAACTAGCTGTGTAACCCCGGGCCCAGAGAGGTTAACTAAGTTGCCTGGGGTTGGGGGCTTCATGGAGGAGGAGGAAGAGCGGGGTGTAGGAGCAACGTCCTTGGAGCCGGGCACCCCCTGTTTGCATCCGAGCATGGCCTCCTGGAGGAGAGCTGCAGGGGAAGGGGATGGAGATGTCCTCTCCGAAGAGAGAAGAGAGGGAGTAACAGAACAGACCCGTTCCTCCCTGAGACCCTTGAGCCATAAGCCTGGCTGGTGAAGGGAAAGGAGGTAGCTTCAAGTTGGGTATGAGATTGCAATTTTAACATTTGAAGCTTGAGAATCTTCCAGCGGGCCCTTATAGGACATGCTGCTCCCAGGGAAGGGACTTTGCCCTTGACCTGTGGGGAGTGGTGGCCAGAGAAGTTAAACACTTTTCGTATTCACACCCCTCTCAGTGGCCCCCAGTCAAGAAACCAATGCTCGTAGCTGTGCAGTCCTCTCCTGCCTTGGGCTGGCTTGGAGGGTGTGGCTCCAGGCCACCTCTGGGCGCACGGATGCTTCCCCATCTGGGCCTGTGGCTGGGGTGCACAGGGGTCGATGGCCTTAAAATCCTGATGAAGCTGAATGGCCACAGATGTCCAAAGTGAGATGGCAGGTGTCTGCTTGTCACACAGCCGGCGGCGGGGGGATGGTGGTGGTGGTGGAGGAACGGGGACTGGGTCTACCCCGTGTTCGGGGTAGAGGTGTTGCCTGTGTTGTACACACGCACATCCCTTGAGCCCGTTGTGGGCTTCTCCGCCCACACTCGACCAGGGTGCCTGAATTTCTCAGCTTTGACGCCAAGAATAAGTAGGGATTAGTTCTTCCGATCCGCCTCCAACACGCAGCTAGACTGTTAATTACGGTGTAAACACTGCAGAAAATGCGCGTCGTAAAACTAAGGCTGTTACAGGGAAAAAAATCCCAGCGCACAGGGAGGGATGAGATGCCTCTTTCCCTGTGTAGGAGTTGTATCCAGCTGGTAATCCACAGCTTAAAGAACTTTCTTAATTTAATAAAGAGGTTATTTTAGACCCAGGTCTGGAAAACCCTCGTACCTGCAGCACATGGTCTCAGTGAAATATCCCTCGACACGAAAATATAGACAGTTAGTGTTTTCTTCCAAAGTGCAACACGCGAGTCTCTCATTTCTGGTTTGTTATGCTTTCTGTATCTCTGCTCATTTTTCACCAGCATTGCATTAAGTATTGATATTGATTTCTTGTAAATGGGGCTGAAATAGATGGCCCACGGTTTTTGTTATTCTTCGGTGGCACTTGTATGTAATTTATTACGGCTGCCACGGAAGCTGCCCCTCGCTGCCACGGCTTAAATTAAACGTGCCAGGCTCTGGCCTCTGCTCGTCACCTGCATTTCTCATTCGGTATCAAAAATTATTATGTATAAAGTTTCTCTTTTCTCTACCTGCCCCCCCCCCCCCATAAGAACCATCACTCGGCCCTCTGTGTTGTTTTGGATGCTTGTGCTGGCGACGTCTGTCATTGAGTGCATCATAGAAAATCAACAGGAAGGGGTGGATTTCTTCCCAGCAGCTGGGGGTTGCTCGGTTTCTGAGAGGCCTGCGGGACAGGAGACCTGGATTCTGGGTCCTGCCGGATGGAGTGACCTTGGGCCAGGCACCCTCTCTCTCGGTCTCGTGGGGAAGGCAGGACGGTCCCCACCTGCCCTTCTGCAGGATGGTGAGGACCAGAGCTCCGTTTGCGGGTGGGACGTCCTCAGTGCTTGCAGCTAGGCTGGTGGTGCTGACCGGACGGTCCCTCAGGGGCTCCAGGGCCATCTTCTGGGGGCAAGGTGACGTGCATTTCTTCTGGGCACAAGCAGCCACGGAAGGGGGGGCATCCAAAGGGCAGTGCACCTACAACCTTGAGGCCAGCCTTTCTAGAACAGGAGAGGGCAGAGCAAGGGTGAGGGGAAAGCATCCTGGCAACAACAAAAAGGCCAAGTTCTCTCTGCTTGTCGGAGCTGCTTGGCTGGGCCAGGCAGAAAAGCCACATGAAGCCATCTTGGAGAAGAGCTATGAGCGTGGCCTTCCCGGGCTCCCGGTCTGCAGATCCCTCCTGCCTTCACCTCTAGGCCACATCCCCCCTTTCCCAGACTTGCATGTGTTGAACTTCCGGCCTGGGTATCTTGCACCAGGTGGGTGCAGTTTTAGGGGGACAGAGGGTGGGCGCCCCCGGGAGCTTGGAGGGAAAAGGCCGGCTCAGCTGAACTTGTGGGGTGTGTGTGTGCATGTGTGCATGTGTGGGAGTGCCTGTGTGTAGCCGAGTGTGGGCGTCTTTATCTGCGGCATATCTCATGCCAAAGACACGTTCAAGGTGCAGCCTCTGGATCTGATGTATTTTTGCCCATGTGGGTTTCACTTCGAATGATTTCGCATTAGGTGTGAAGGATTCTCCTAAAGAAAACTTGCCAAGTGCCTCGCTCGAGACGCTGACAGCCTCCGCGACCTCGGCTTTTTAAGGAGCCGAGTTAGACTTTTCTGCATTCAGCCATCGGCAAGACAGTGTCTATTAATTAGACTTTCGTTCCTATTGATAATGGGACCCACGGGCCTCCCACTGAAGTGGACACAGACCTTTTGTGGACTGTCAGTCTCGGTTGTGCTCCCGTGAATTACGTCTGACTGCGGCTCGAAGGGCCCCTCTTGAGCTCCTCTCTTAGGTCTGATGACTCCCCTCTCCCTCTGGCCACTTAAACAGGTCTGGGGGCGTCTTTCTTCCCGTCCTAGGAAGGCTTTGTGGAGTGTCTGCTATTACTGAACTTGGGGCCTCACACTAATGCGCAACATTTTCCCAACAGGCAAGCCCAAGGCGCTGTTCTCCAGTCCGACCAGTCATTNTGGAGGCAGACATAAGTCACTGGTGTGCTGGAGGGGACTGTACCAGCTTGCAAAGCAAACTTAAATTTTCAGGAATTTTTTTTCTAGACAGTGACACAGCCATTATTTAAAAATTAAGTGAGATACAATTAAATACATTCTGTAAAATCAAAGATAATAAATGTTCAAAACTCACTATTGCCTGATTATTTTACACTTTATTATTATCTGTGCCAGAGGCCAGCAACACATTTTGGTAAAATACCCAGATAGTAAAATATTTTAGGATTTGCTTGTTATATGGTCTCTGTCCCAACTACCAGGCTCTGTTGGATTGCGGTAAAAGTAGCCTTAGAGGCTACGTAGATGAATGGCATGTCTGTGTTTCAATAAAACTTTATTTGCAAAACAGGTGGCTCTAGATTTAATCCTCAGCCCGGACTGACCCCCACCTGTGCTCTTGAGGTCATCAACGTGTGTGGTATGTGCCCGGCGGAAACACGCCAATAATGACGTGCTCCCGCCTCCACCTGCAGTGATCGCATGTTGGTAGCTTGAAATCAGCCATGGTGGGACTATTTGTACCACAGCAACTGGCAAACACTAATGATCCGGGCATTCTCCTCCCAGAGAACTGGCTACACATTCACCCATGTCTTTTTTTTTTTTTTAAAATGTTTTATTTATTTCTAGGAGAGAGAGAGAGAGAGAGACAGCATGAGCAGGGGAGGGTCAGAGAGAGAGGGAGTCACAGACTGAAACAGGCTCCAGGCTCTGAGCTGGCAGTCAGCACAGAGCCCGACGCGGGGCTCGAACCCACAAACTGCGAGATCATGACCTAAGCGAAAGTCGGACACCCAACCGACTAAGCCACCCAGGCGCCCCAACCCGTGTCTTTGAATCCCGACTGTACGTAGCACAGGTCTGAATGCACCATATAAAAGAAAGCCTAATAATATAGAGCTCTGGTGAGACCCTTGCAAGCCCGAGGTCCTCCGATAGCGGATTGTCGGGCCTCAGACCGACTGGTGGAGCCCTGAACACGGTCCTCTGTCATCTGGCTGCTGCCCCTGCCCCAGCTGCAAACTCTGAGCCTGACCACCTTGACCTCTCCTCTTCCTGTTGAAGCCCCGCACCGCTGAGAGGTCGCTCACCATTCTCCCCCCTCACAACTCCTGCTACCCCTTCTCTGCACCCAGCTCCCAGGGCCGCCGCCCCACGGCTTCGCAGTCACTCCCAGGCACACCTATTAACCCTGAAGCCCCCGTATCCTTTCCGGGGAATCCCACGTCCTTCCAGTGACCTGCGGGCCCTGTGGGATCTGGCCCCTTGTATTAATCTTTTCTTGTTTGTTTGTTTTCCATACTGGATGATGCTTTGACCTCCTGAGGATCTTGCTGGGGACTGTGCCTCCCGCGGGTTAGCCGATTCCCAGAGAAAGCAAAGAGAGCCCCATTCACGTGCAGACCAGCCAATCCCAAACTCCCAGCCCGGCCATCTCCCGAATGTGCCTCACACACCACCACGCGGCCCCAAGTCACCGCGGGCCAGGGGCTGGCAGCTAGAGACCCCACCCCTGCTGCCCGGGCCGGCAGAAGTTGTTCAAACTTGCCAGTCCCAAGCTGTTTACCCTGCCCTGCCTTCCCTTTCCCTCACCCCTTCCCGTGTGGCCCTGTGGGGCGTGGCCTGCCCCCTCCTCTGGGGGCTGTAAGTAAGAAACACTTTCTTTTTAAAAATTTTTTTAATGTTTTATTTATTTCTGAGAGAGAGAGAGAGAGAGACAATGTGAG
>NW_027529672.1:404912-427412 GCF_008692635.1 Crocuta crocuta
CCCATGCTGCTCTGCAATCAAGCCAAATATGGGCCTGCCTCAGGGCCTTTGCACTTGCTCTTCCCTCTGCCTAGACTATGCTTTCCCCAGATAGTCTCAGGATTTACTCCTTCGCTTTTATTGGATTTTTGCTCTGTTGATGTTTTATCAGAGGACTGCTCTAAGCACTCTGTTAATAAACCCATTCCTCCACACTCCCCTGACACTCCCTATTTCTCTAACCTGCTTTATTTTTCCTCTCCATCTCTTATTAACACCTGCCATTCTACACGTTTATCCCTGTCCCTCCTTACGCACCAGCCCCATGAAGTCAGGGACCATGTTTATTCATTTGTCTGCTGCCCCCCTTAGTACCTGGAGCAGAGTCTGGGATATGATGGGGGCTCGAGGAGTATTTGGTGCCTCCCCTGAGGACCCAGAACACCTCACCCACACCTCTAGGTCAGCACAAACCACCCTACTCACAGTTGTTACGTGTTGATCTCTTCCACTGAGGTCAGGCACCAGGCTCCTTTGTCTTGGTGTGTCCCCAACACGGGGTCATGCGGGGAGAGCAGCTCAGCCCAAGTCTGTGCGCTTGTGCTGGGCCTCTCACCGGTGGGGACTCAGAGGAGGGAGAGAACATGTGCAAATGAGAGAACAGGGAACTCACACAGAGGAGTGGAAGGGAAAAGAAGGGATGCGTGTGGAGTTCCAGGTGGCAGGGGTGCTGGGCAGACGGTGCACCAAGAGCAGCGCGGCTGAGGTAGGCAAGTGCTGGGCTCAGACCGGCTGCCGCTGCCTGTCCAGCTTCTGTTTCTGACAGTTCCTTGGGCAGTCTGCTCCTGGCACATGTGTATTCCCTCCTGCCTCAGGGCCTTTGCACATGCAGTTTTCCTTCCTGGAACACTCTTCTGACCCCAACATCCAGCCCCAGAGGCATTTACCCTTTCACTTGTCCTTCTTCTCTCCGCTCAAAGGTCAGAGGACTCTGTCCAGCCCTCCACGAGCCCATTACTTCCCTCTGCCACCTGCTCCCATGAGAGTGCTTTTCCTTTACTATTTTTTATTTATTACAATTGGAGGTGAGTAGTTTTGTCAGGATTTGAGTAACACTGCTTTCCCTCTCTGGGTGCAAGGCACAGGGAGGTGGGGCCCACACGTGGTTTGCTCAGCGATGGACCTTCAGTTCCTTGCCTGGCACCCGGCGGGCCCTTGGCACGGCCACGCGGACTGAGTTAGGTCCAGCCTGGGAGCTTGAATGCATGCCTTGGCTGTTACGGGGGACCTGGTGGGCGTGGCCGCTTTGCCTCTGGAGGAAACTCTGTTTTCTCGTCTGAGAAAGCAATAGCCCATTTCTCCTTCTGTAACTTTGGGTTGCCGAGTAGAGGAACCGGGAGCAGCCAAGGAGAAATAAGGCCCTCAGGCGGGCCAGGAAAACGGTTTAGGAGATTAATTCAGGAGCCCTTAGACACGTGCTGTTGCTCTGCTCAAAAGCATAGGATTTTGTCCTGGACCCTCACCTGCTTCTCTTGTTTGTTTCTCCATCTGAGCTTGAGCGGTGAATCACGTCCGAGGAAACACAACCTAAAGAGAGTCTGCGGTCTCTTCCTTCCGGCCTGTGCATGTTTCTGTGAAAGGGGGGAAAACTATCTGCGACCTTGGCACCATGCCAAGATGTGCAAAATCTCGTGGAGGCGTGTCCGGGCACAGCTGGAACGCGGATGGTCCCCAGCAATGGGCTGGAGGGGATACCCTGGTGTTTCCACGTGACAACCCCTGTTGGGCGTCACGAAGGACCACGGGCCCCCCTCCCCATTCCCCCGTCTTCCCCGTGCACGATGGCGGTCTGCGCATTTCACTCTAGATGCTCTACAGGCCCTTTCTCATCTGCTGCCTCCGGGCACCTGATAAAACAGTGACAGCACCAGGGTCACCGCCACGCAGGGACAGGGCCACAGCGCGCCGGGCTGTGTGTGAGGGCCCAGGTGGGGCAGTGGGCACGTGCCGAGGCTCCAGGGGCTCAGCGACAGGGCACAGCCGTGGGAGGGAGCCCTGGGGCCAGAGTCAGGTGCGCATTGCTGGCCCCGTGACTTGCGAATTCTGTGACCTCGTACAAGTTGTTCAGTGCTGTGAAGCCCCAGGTGTCTTACCTGTAAAATGGGAAGAAGGATAATACCCACCTGAGAGGTCATCGTAAGGATCAAATGAGCTGTAGACAGAAAGCTGTCAGCAGAGCGCTTGGCTGTAGGAAGTGTTCAGTCAGTGCTCGTTTCTGTTATTAATGCTGATGGACCTTTTCACAACCCTGTGTGGTAGATGTTATTATTCCAGCATCTTCCAGGAAGCTGAGGTCTAGAGAGGGCTGGTAACTCGGCCCCGGGCTCAGGGCCAGGAGGTGGTCCATTTTGGACAAGAGCAAAGGGTGGGTGGTGGTCACTTTTCAGCCCACGCCAGGAAGGGTTTCCCATCTGGGGCTTGCTTCCACCATCCGCTTTCGTAGGAAGAAGAAGGAACAGTTTGGAAAGTCCCACTAGACAACGGAATGTTGAGCATGTCTGTGCACATCTCCCAGTACGCACTTGCAAGAGCTTCTCTAGGGAGTGTGTGCAGGAGTACAATTGTGGGTCACTGGACAGGATACTGTAATCTGTTGTTCAAACCAGGACACTTGGGCGGAAGGGGCTGCTGTTAATATTTATGTGGGAAAACAGGTGTTTTCTTGGGACAAACCTAGTTTTGTTGAAAAATCTTTAATGAAATACGCAGGACATTAGAAAACTTTATAACCCAAAGACATGCTGCTCACCCCACTTCTGACTTACGTGCTAAGGTTTTCTAGTATTTCAGTTCAGTGTTTTGTTATAATAGAAACTTGCTTTGATTTACCCATGTGTTTTCCATTTTATTGGCCCTTATTTGTCCTTGTAGCATAGCCTTACCTTCTGTTTCTCCTCATGAATGTCTCATAGGTGTTCCTCAGTGAAAGAAGACGTTCCTTTAGATTTGCTGCTGGCAAAGTCTCTTGAAATTTCTATTTCAGTTTCTAAAATTGTGTGGGTGACCCAATCGGCTAAGCATTGGACTTTGGCTCAGGTCATGATCTCATGGTTTGTGAGTTTGAACCCCACATCAGGCTCTGCGTGGAGAGTGCAGAGCCTGCTTGGGATTCTCTCCATCCCTGTCTCTCTCTCTCTGTCCCCCTACCTGCTGTCTCTCTCTCAAAATAAATAAACTTAAAAAATTGTATGAAGTTGCTTTTCATCTCAATCTATGTTGTTGAAAAATAACTTTGTTGAGCACAAATTTTAGGTTGACAGCACTGAAATGGGGTGATTCCATGTGGTCGCCTGGTTCTGCTGTCACCATGAAGAAGTCTGCTGTCAGTCTGTCTGTCTACTTTTTTAATCTTCTTGGATTGGTACTTTCTGGATCTATGGGTTCAAGTCTTTCATCAGTTTGGACCATTTCTCAACCATTTCCTCTGAAGAAATTCCCTTTTCTGTTTTCTCTATTCTTTCCTTTTGGGATTTTGCTTAGATGTGATTTAGAACTTGTGATGTGGCTTTTACGAATCTTAACTTTTCCGTCACTTCTTCAGTCTCCTTGCCTCCTGCGATACATTGTGTGTAATTTTTCCCCGGTTCTTTCTTCCAGTTCACTGATCTCTCTTTGTTGTGTCTCATGTATTGTTTATCCCATCCGTTGTAATTCTGATTCCAACAATAATTTCATTCCTCGGGTCCTATTGGGTTCTCTCTCGGATATACTTAGTTATTTTGATGGTCTTTTGTTACTTGTTGATTTTGGTAATCCTAAAATTTTTCTTAAATATCCAGTGAACAGTTATTTCATATTATCTATTGTAATTCCAATGTCTGAATTATTGACCATCTAAGTTTATTGTTCGATGTGTCTACTAACTATAAATCATGATGACTTGTTTCCTTATGTGTTTGGTGATCTCTCGTTTGTATGCTCTTAACTGGTAGGGCTCCTGCAGATCTAAATAGAAGATGCTTTCTTTCAGAAAGGTGTTGTTTTAGCTTCCTTTCTGGCTGCTAAGAAGGGCTACAAACGCGTGGTCACTTTGAGGCTTAGTATCTCGGCTACGGGGTGTTGTTGGCATTTGTACTCAGTACAACCTCATCTTTTTTTTTATTTTAACGTTTTATTTATTTCTGAGAGAGACAGTGTGAGCAGGGGAGGGTCAGAGAGAGAGGGAGTTACAGAATCTGAAGCAGGCTCCAGGCTCTGAGCTGTCAGCACAGAGCCTGACACAGGGCTCAAACCCACAAAGTGTGAGATCATGACCTGAGCCAAAGTCGGACGCTCAACCGACTGAGCTACCCAGATGCTCCAGTACAACCCCATCTTATATGCTTACTGCAGGGGTTATTTAGCTCAGGCTTATTGATTTTTTTGAGAGGGGGTGAGAAGATCCTTGGACAGTGGCCTTACTTCTTATAAGTCTATCAAGGGAACCGAAACAGCAGGCCAGTGCTTTGGATACTGTCATCTTCCATATTGATGGGTCAGAAATCCAAATCCATAGCTTTTCATAGTTGAAGTGTTCATATCTCCAGAACAGGTGAGACAACATTGGGTCCTTCAGGACACTAGAAGACACAGCAACTTATCTGAAAGAAGTTCCACCTTCAAGAGCAGTGGCTTTGATGATGCCTGTTCCGCTTGCCCCATGCCTGCTACTTGAAGGTGGGTTGATGCACCGCTGTCTGAGATTTCTGATGGGCCATATCCCAGGAAGCCTCAAATAGCTCTCACCTCCCCACAACCAGCTATATCCTATTTCCATTTGACGCTGTCTCCAAGGGCCCCAACTCTTGTCTTTGTGGCTCTGGAGTCTCTCTTTGTCTTTGCTTCCTTCTTTCCCTTTTTCCTTTGTGTGGGGCAGCCTTTCTTATGCTGGTGTTTGGACCTCAAGGCTCCCAGTCTCTGGTTCAATGAATCTCTCCACTTCCATCCCCTCTTGTGATATTGGCCAGAAACTCCCCACCTCAGCCCTGCCCCAGGGAAGCCAGCACTCATCTCTTCCTCTCTGTCAATGCCTGGTGTAGCCAATTCCAGGGCAAGGTCTCGTATAAGGAGAATGGAAACCTGACATGTTAGTATTGCTTTTGTGGTTAATTGGCAAGCCAATATGGTAGGCAGATCATTTGGAAATCACACTGAAGTCTTTTTGAGGGTTGGTAACTTGGAGGAGCATTTTATTTTATATTCCAATGTCTATTTTTATTTGTGAATCACACAAACTTCCCTTTGCCCACTCCATTCTAGTCTTTTCATGCTTCCCAACAGAAATCTTTATTTTGTTGGGGTATGGCTGTGAGATCCAGAAGAAAGATTTCAACTTTTAGAGCCTGGTAAACCTGCATTTAGGAACAAAAATGTTTCTAAATTCAGTGTAAGTAAAGGTCTTAAAAATCTGTCAGCATCAGAAACGAAGGAGTAAATCTTAGTGACTTTGGGCTAGGCATGACTTCTTAGATAAAGCACAAGCAACAAAAGGGAAAAATAGACAAATTGCCTCATGAAAATTAAAAACTTTTGTGCTGAAAATGATACCAGGAAGAAAGTGAAAGCCCAACCCATAGCATGGGAAAAAAATATTTGCAAATCATATATCTGATAAGGGACTTGCATCCAGAATATATGAAAACCTCTTACAACTCAATAAGAAAAAGATAAACAGCCCAATTTACAAATGGACAAAGGGAGGGGCGCCTGGGTGGCTCAGCTGGCTGAGCTTCCGACTTCAGCTCAGGTCATTAACTCGTGGTTTGTGAGTTCGAGCCCCACATCAGGCTCTGTGTTGACAGCTCAGAGCCTGGAGCCTGCTTTGGATTCTGTGTCTCCTGCTCTCTCTGCCCCTCCCCATTTGCACTCTGTCTCTCTCAAAAATAAATAAATATTAAAAAAATTTTTTTAAATGGACAAAGGATCTGAACAAGCATCCAAACTATCCAAAGCTATCCAAAGAAGATAGACAACTAGCCGAGAAACATGTGAAATAATGCTAAAAATCATTAGTCATTAAAGAAAAACCAACCAAAACCATAATAAGAAAAACACTTCATACCCACAGGAGGGCTGGAGCCAAAAAGAAAACACTAATAAGAGTTGACGAGGACACGGAGAAGTTACAGTCCTCATGCACGGCTGGTGGGAATGGAGACGGCGGAGCTACTCTGGAAAGCGGTTTGACAGTTTCTCAAAAAGTTAAAGACGGACTTGCCTCATGACCCTGTGATTCCACACCTATGAGTATGCCCATGAAATGGATACATACATCCTCCTGAAGACTCACACATCAAAGCTCATAGCAGCACTATTCGTAATAGCCAAACTGTAGAAACAGCCCAGATACCCATCAGCTAATGAGTGAACAAATAAAATGTGATCTGTCCGTACAATGGAATGGGATTTGGCAGATAAATAGCAATGAAGCACCCGTACCTGCTACCGTGGATGAACCGTGAAAACATTATGAAAGAGCTGCCATATTGTGTGACTCCATTTATACGAACTGTCCAGAACAGGAAGGTCCGTAGAGACTGGAAGTGGATTGGTGTAGGGGCAGGGGGGCTGCCTGGGGGTAACGGAGAGTCTTTGCATTGGGTGTGGGGTTTCTTTTGGGATGATGAAAATGTTCTCAACTGAAACCATGGTGATGGCTACAAATTCTATCCTGAAAACAATTGAACTGCGTGAATTGTTAGGTATGGTAATTATATCCTGATAAAACTGTTTTTTTAAAAAAGTGAACACATTCTTTCCTCTGTCTGGAAATCTAATTAAATCATATTACCAAAATGTTCCAATAAAATTAGGGTTGCCAGATTTAGCAAATAAAAACACAAGAAGCCCAGCTAAATTTGAATATTTGATAAACAAGGGATACTTTTTTTTAGTATAAGTATGTCCCAAATAATACATGAGACTGCCTTATAATGAATAATTTATATTTATTTGAAACTTAAATTTTAAGGGGCAGCTGTGCTTTATCTGGTTCCCCTGATTAAAATACAAGCCAATGCCTTTTAATATACAACTTTCCCACTTTCAAATCCACCATCTGCACATATACATCCTATAAACCTATTGTTTTCAGTTTACTGAACATGAACCTAGAGGAATAACTGATGACTGTCTCCTCCACGTTGGCCCAGGGGCAGTTCCAGGATCTGAACCCAGGTCGGCCTGACTCCCGTAGCCAGAGTCCTCCACTCTGAGAGGTGGGCTGTGGCTAATGGCGAGGAACCCGGCTCTCTCCTTGTTTCTGTAAGGGAAGGGCAGAGGAACCCTTCAGTCCCCCTCACATCCCTGGCAGGGGCTCTGAGGCCCGGCTGCTGAGGGTGCTGGAGAACCAGAACAGGGAGTTCCCGTTAGAATGTTCTTTTCTGGGAGGAGATAACAGGATAATAGGTATCTTACTTGCTTCCTGTAAAATGATGAGTGACAAAGAGTCACTTGAGATTAGAGTAATTCAGAACAAGTTAAGCCAATACCTGCTGTGCTCCTTTGAGATCAATTTTTAATTTGAGGAGAGGAGAGAGGACAATCAGGATCTAAAGTAAAATGCAGTGTGCCTCCCACCCCGTAACCTCAGCCATCCGGGGGTTCTGGGAGGGGGTCTCCGTGCGCCTGGGGAGAGGTGGGGGGAAGGCTTCTGAAACCAAAGAAGTGGCTGAGGAGCAGATGTATCTATACTCAGCATCTGGACTTGGTTTTCTCAGGGAGAACCTGGGTGCATAAATGCTGTTTCAAGGGGGTACAGAATTCTTGAATAAGGGACACAGGCACACACTAAACTGACTACTGGCCACTTGGGGGTGATTTTTCTCTCCCTCTTTGCCATCTCCATAACGAATTATTGCTGCCTGCGTGGTTGGGCCAGTGGGGTTACTTCTGCTGTAACACCACATGCACGTAGCTGGCTTCCTTCTGGAGCTCTCCATGGTACAGACACAAACAGTGCTCGCTAAGGGAGCATCAGACCGCCCCTGAATAGTCCAGGGAAGGACTATGTATTCCTGGGTCCCATCCCTGCAGATTCTGATTCAGCCGTCCTGGCTTGGGATCCAGGAGTCTCTGACTCTTAACAACCCAGATTGGAAATAAAGGTGAAATACCAAGACACTCTACTGTGTGATTTGCAAGTTTGCCTTAGACAACTGCAAGTGATCTTTGTTTTCTGCAGAGAGACCCTGATATACACATATATGTGAATATATGTGTGTGTGTGTGTATATGTGTGTGTGTGTGTGCGCGTGTGTGTGCGTATGTGCCTTAAGGGTTCTCAAGTCCCCAGAAATTGATCAGCAGCATGTTCAGGAAAAATACTGAACTTGGATGCAGTGCACACTTAAAAAGCAGTTCTGATTTCTGATTTTATTATCACTGTTGTTATTACAGCAAAGTGATGTGCCTACCGCTTGCTTCTGAAAGCCTCACTGGTCTGGGGTAGTCAAGGTCAGAAGCAGAGTACGGATATACATATACATATATATAATGTATATATATATACATATAATGTATATATATATGTGTATATATATATATCTTTTTTTTCCACTGATCTGTTCATGATAAGAAAATTTTTTAAAGTGCTAAATCATGCTATAAATACACAAATACTTAGGACAATTGACTTTTAAAACAAGTCTTGTGGCAAAACTTTAAAAAATTTTAAGTTTATTTATTTAATGTTTATTTAATTTTGAGAGAGAGAGAGAGCCCAATCAGGAGAGAAATAGAGAGAGAGGGAGACACAGAATCTGAAGCAGGGTCCAGGCTCTGAGCTGACAGCACAGAGACTGACATGGGGCTCAAACCCACGAACTGCAGAGATCATGACCTGAGCTGAAGTCAGATGCTTAATCAACCAAACCACCCAGACACCCCTCAAGTTTATTTGGACAAAGAGAGAGAGAGAGAGAGAGAGAGAACAGTGGGGAGGCACAAAGAGAGAAAGGGAGAGAGAGAATCCCAGGCAGGCTCCACACCTCCAGAGCAGAGCTGAATGCCAGGCTCGAACTCATGAACCCGTGAGATCATGACCTGAGCTGCGCCCCGTGGCAAAGCTTTCTGTAAGGCACTGAGTCCACTTGTTGTCTACACACCTGCCCATGGAAGTGAACGTGATTAGGTGGAAAGATCAGTGCCTGGGACTCTGTCTCTGGGTTTGGGGCACAGCCCTTTCAGTCCTTGGCTGGACGAAGTGGGGCTTATTGCTCACCTGCAGGGACTCAAGCTTCTCAAGAGGGGGAGGGGTGGGGACAGAAGGAGCCAGCAGAGGGAGTGCAGGGTGGGTAATGCCGGGTCTTGAAACTTCTTTACTCCCTTATGGAATCCTACAGCATTTCAGGATTTTTCCATATTATAGTTGCATATTTTATCTCATTCTATGTTTGTTTTTGCAAAGTAGTCCATTACTGTGCTCTGGAGCCAAATAGCCACCCCTTACTCCCCACATCAGCCTCATTTATCATTAGGTGTCCTGTCCACTGTGGCTGTTCTTGGCTTCTGGCTGAAAGCTCTGGGTCCGCCCTCCGCTCCCTTCTGCCTTTGGCTGCAAGGATACATCCCCGCTTGCGTGTTTTTTGAAATCTCCTCCAGATAATCTATTGTATGGCAAAATTCCTGGGGATACTTCCCATTCTCCAGCGTTCCTGGGACTGTTCCTGGAAATACCAGAAGAGCACTATTACTTCGAAGTTCTAAGATCTTCAGTTAATAAGAAACGCATGGTAAATACATGTGCCAGAGCTCAGGAGGCTATGTGGTACTTAAGCCTCCGGAATTTCAGGATGACCTGAGGCTACGAAACAGATTCTTTTGCTTGTAGCCATTGATTTTCTTTTTCTCTCCCAAGCAGACATTTGCTCCTCCCTTTCATCTCCAGTGGCTCATGACTCCGGTGCCCATGTGGGGTCTTGAAGGTGGTCAGAGGTGCGAGCTCCGATGGGCCTCACTTAAGTGCCTTCCTTGGTGCTGTCTGTCCAGACTTCTATGCAGCAGCATGGGCTGTTACTACCTTAGACTATTTTTCACCTGCAGCCCGCCTCTCTCTAATGTCACCAGAAGGAGCCATGTATTTTCTTGGGTGTCCCCTTGTCTCTCATCTTTTCGCCCTCCAATTTCTGGCCAGCTGGAGTCATGTGCTGGGTCCCTGGGTCTTCCTTATTGGACTGTATCCATTCATAGCCTTGTTAGACTTGTAAGCCTTAAGCGTTCTTGAGTCCTCAGAAATTGACCAGCAGCATGTTCAGGAAAAATATTGAACTTGGATACAAAGCACACTCGAAAAGTAGTTCTGTCTAATTTCTGATTTTATTGTCATTGCTGTTATTATAGCAAAGTGATGTGCCCACTGCCTGCTTCTGATAGCCTCACTAGTCTGGGTGGCAGTGGGGCCTGAGTCGTCACAAGCAGAGTGTTGCCGGAGGGAGGGAGCTGGGCACTAACCTCAATGTTACCCCAGGTGCTTTTAGTGCAACTAGGATGTGATGATTCCTCTCCTTCTGAGCACCCCCATCCTGAATTCCTGGGTCCTCAATATCTCTCATCCTAAGATCCACAGGGATCACTCAGAAACTGTAGACACACCTGTTAGCAATCCATTTCATCCAAAGTCAAGATTACAACTACGAAAATCACTGCACTGCTTTTAGCTGAAGGGAAACGGCCAGCTGAGATGATGGAGCTGCCCTCACCGGCTGGCTTCACCACGGAGCAGAAGCCAAGGTGGGGGTTGAAGGGCACTGCCAGTGGCCTGATTTTAATCCAAGTCAAAGGTCCATGAAAGAGTGCACTTGCACTTAAATTTTACTGGTGGCCCTGGAAAAAAGATTGCAACTTGTAGGGATAGTGGATTTAGCTATCACCCAAGCAAACCCTTTGAGAATTTAGCTCATGGCTGAAGAGGCACCAGATGCAGCCAGATGTTGGGATGCTACTCAGGGACAGAATAAGCAGATGGGGAGGTCTTTGGAGCTATCCAGGTGCTTCCAGAGTTGGCATTTACCTAATCTACCACTACTGCATGCCTTTGCCTTGCAGATGAAAATCTGTTTTCTTTGATTCAACCTGTAGAGAGTTTCTCAACTCGCTGCCTGGGGAAGTGTGGGAATTTCACGGATTATCCCTCTGCTTCAGGATGGCACAAACAGCTGTTTATGAATTCCCTCTCTATAAAAGGAATCCAAATAAAACAACCACTACCATAAATATTTAAGTATGGTGAGTAACCGTACTTTAATTTATGTGATTTCAACTCTTTGCCATTTAAAGGAAGAGGGAGGAAGGTGGTAGAGGCAGAGAGAGGAGTAGATTGATTCTGCCTCCATCTCGAGGGGAGATTTGCCGTGGAGCACGCCTGAGCTGGGCAAGTGAATCTCACGTTCCCTCGCCATCTCCTTCCCCGTGTACTGAGCTTTCTGCTTTTCCCTGTAGCAGCATCTCATTCTGGTGAGATTCTATGGTTTGAAGATATTCGTACAACATAGCTCCTCAGTGCAAGCCAACTCAGTGTCCAGCTTAACTGAAGAAAACATCATTATTATTTAAATGCTTATTATTTATTTTTGAGAGAGAGAGAGCACCAGCTACTGAGAGGCAGAGAGAGGGGGAAAGAGAGACTCCCAAGCAGGTTGCACTTTGTCAGCACAGAGCCCGACGCGGGGTTCGAACTCACAAATTGTGAGATCATGATCTGAGCCGAAATCAAGAGTCACACGCTTCATCAGCCACCCCGGTGCCCCACGACTTGTTATTACTCAACTGAATTGAAGAAACCAATTTCTTCTAACACTAGAGGAAAACCTGGCAGGCCGAGCTTTGGAAGAAAGAACGGTGGTGTCCACCAGCTGATGCCTAATGGATTTTCCAAGCCTGTCTTTGGTTCTAGGTCTATCCCAGCCTGGCACTGACTTTTATGACCTGACCCTGGGCAAAATACCTTCTAGTGGATTCCTTCCCTTTTCACAGGCTGTACCTCCAGGGTAAAATATTTTTTTTAAATTTTTAACGTTTATTCATTTTTTAAATAAAACTTTTTTTTTTTTAATTTCTGAGAGAGAGAGAGAGAGAGAGAGAGAGCTTGAGCGGGAGGAGCAGAGAGAGGGAGACAGAATCTGAAGCAGCTCCAGGCTTTGAATTGTCAGCATAGAGCCTGACGTGGGGCTCGAACTCATGAACCGCGAGATCACGACCTGAGCCGAAGTTGGGCGCTTAACCGACTGAGTCACCCAGGCGCACCAGCCCCAGGTAAAAGTTTTATATGTCATTTCAGATTGCAAACATCCTCTTGAGGGAGGAGCTAGGGGGGATTTTTTTGGCTCCATTTTTCAGATGAAGATATGACGCTTTGATTTACCTTCTCAGCAGCATGCTGCTAATGATTCACAGCTGAGCTCAGGGCTCTGCAAGTTCTCAAACCTCTCTTTCCACTTTAGGATGTGCCCCAGCATGCTGGGTGGGCCAATAGGAAAGTGCCCATTGCCAAAGCGGATTAATCCTTTTTCTGTGCTGCGTGTGCCTCCTACTTTCCTCTGAACTGACCCATGGTAGTCATAACCAGAACATCTTTCCTGAGCATCATATATTCAAAGTGCTGAAAGAAAACAAACCTGCAGCCAAGAACACTGTATCCAGCAAGGCTATCATTCAAAATACGAGAGATAAAGAGTTTCTCAGACAAACAAAAACTGAAGGAGTTCATGACCATGAAACCATCCCTACAAGAAACATTGAAGGGGACTCTATGTGTAAAGGAAAGACCGATTGTAAGTGAGAGTATGAAAAGTAAGAAACACAAAAGCAGTAAAAATAAAGATTTCTGTAAAAATCAGTCAAGGGATTCCCAAGATAAAAGGATTTAAAGTATGACACCGTATACCTAAAACATGGCTGGAGGGCAAAGAGGAATAAAGAATGGGTTTAGGGGCTCCTGGGTGGCACAGTCAGTTACGCATCCAACTTTGGCTCAGGTCATGATCTTGTGGTTGGTGAGTTCAAGCCCCATGTCGCTCTCTGTGCTGACAGCTCAGAGCCTGGAACCTGCTTCAGATTCTGTGTCTCCCTCTCTCTCTGCCCCTCCCCTGCTCATGCTCTGTTGCTCGCTCTCTCTCTCTGTCTCCACAATAAATAAACATTAAAAAATTAAAAATAAATTTAAAAATAAATGTATTTAGTAATGGTAGGAGATCTTTGCTATTATTAAAATTGTTATTAATTTTACAAGAAAACTCTGAGAAGATATGGTTTATTAGTTTTGTAAAGAGTATTACTGAGGTATAATCAACATGCAACAAACTTCCCGAAAAAGTGTAGGTTTTTGACATGTGAAAGTCTGAAGTCTAAGTTTTGACATACGCCCACACTTATGAATCCATCACTGCCATCAAGATAATGAACGTAACTATTCCCCTTTCTCCCACATCACCACCCATCACTCTCCTGCTTTCTGTCACTACAGATTTGCTTGCATTTTCTAGAGTTTCAAATAAAGGGAATTATCCAATATGTACTCTTTTCAGTCTGGCTTCTTTTCATTTGGTATAATTTGTTTTGAGATTTATCTGTATGGTCGTGTGTGAATAACTCATTCCTTCTGCTTGCTGAGTAATATTCCATTGTGTGGGCATTCCACAATTTGTGTATCCAGTCCCCTACATGTAGGCACTGGCTCGTATCCAGTTTGGGGCTATTACAAATAAGGCTGCTATAAGGATTCATATAAAAGTCTTTCTATGGACAGATGCTTTTGTTTTTCTTGGGTAATTTGATCTAATCATCTGAACTTTTACTTTGTTCCTACTCAGATCTTTCCTCTTTAGAACAAGCAGCATTCTCCCTGCTTCTGACCAGACTAGGTCTGTACATTTCAATTTAAGAAAACTATGGCCAGTGGGTCCCAGTCTGAGGAGGCTTTAACTTGCCCTGGGAGGTCGATGCGAATATACAAATAGCTAAATTAGCGAACACAATCATCAGGAGACCACTCTTTATGAAAACCAATCCGAAGGAGGAGGGAGAACTCTCTGTCTTTATTTTGTCTTACTGATGCTTTCTCCCTGCCACGAGATTAGCAAACAGCGCACAGGAACAATCTGTGGGCTAAATGCTTTCTGTAAAGGGCTGTTATTATCTGTTCCCAAAGTAAATGACACAAAACCAACAGGAGCGTAAGCGAGGACAGGCGTTATTAATGGTGTTTACCTTTCATTAGGAGGCCGGAACAATTCCCTAATTGCAAGCAGATTCTAGGAAATGCCTTATTTGTAAACTGTGGTTCACAAAAAAAGTCATTAACAGAATAAACAGGCAATTTAGAGCAAGCAATTGCAATTATGAAATGTATTTAATGGCTGAAGGAATCTCAGTGATATTTTGTGAAGGCTAGGGTCTCTCCCACCTTCGAAGAGCTGATCTAGGCCCATCAGATCCCGCCTGCTTGGATCGCCAGGACTGTGGGGCTGGTATTATCACTTTCCTTTAAAAATGATAACTTTCTCATTGTAAAGCGAATGCAAGGAAACTTGTCAAGGACAGAAAAGAAACACAAAGAGAATAAAAATCTCCCGCCATCCTACCTTTTAGAGATAACAATTAACATTTTCATTTATTTCCTCCCTTCTATTCTGTTTATAGTTGAGCTAACACTCCATATACCACTGTTTATCCTGACTTTTCTCCTCCTAAACATTATTGCAGAAACATTTCACCAGGTTATTAAAACTTTTACTTTGCAAGCACCGTGTTAATGGCTAAGACGATAGCCTAATATATGTGCTGCCCACGGTTTACTTAACTACCCCCCTCATGGTGGGAACTTAAGCTGTTTCTGAATTGTTCCTTAGCATAAATAATGCTGCAATCAGCATCTTTGTGCAGACCACTTTTAACTGTATTTAGATTCATTTCCTTGGGACATTCCCAGAAGTGAAATTTCTAGATCAAAAGCGTGAATGTTCTTGAGGTTCTTGATAGGAATTTAGTTAATGGGTTCAGTGGATGGTCTTCCTCTAGGGATCATCCAAGAGGCTCAACCAAAGGGCCATTTCCAGGGTTAATGAGATTGAGACTAAAAAGAACTCTGTTGGCACCTTTGGCTGTTGAGTCGGGGCTGAAGTGCTGTGAAACTAAGAAGGGGAATTTATTTGCTTGAAAAGAAGGCTGAGGGACGTCAAAAGGCAGGGCTTACCAAGAGGCTGCGTCATCCGTACGTGGTTTAACAATGCACTGTGGAGGGAAAACCCTCCCTACAAGATGGAGATAGCCAAAAGGATGGGTCAGCGAGCCACCAAGTATTGTCCAGGTTTGGGTGGAGTCCTAGAATCCTCCAAAAAGATGATGGGGAGAGGCCAGATACCACGATGGTTATGCTTTAAGCTTTGCCTCTGAGCCTCAAGGCGGGAGTGGCTGTCAACATGAGTTGTCGATAATCCAGCTTATTTACCTTCTTAGCTGTCTTCTGCAGGTTCTCGTGGATTGTAACTCCTCTGAGCGTCAGAAGAAGTGCTGTTACTATTTAAATCCCCTCTGGTTTAGTACATGAGGCTAGGCATACAGCAGGTGCTTACTCAATGAGATCATATGTTCCCTAAGGTCAGGATTCATGTCTCTTGATTGTTTCTCCATCCCCAGTATCTAGCACTGTTCCTAGCATACAGCAGGCATTTAGTAAAATTGGTTTAATGGAATTGAATGCATTCAGGTAGCTACTGGTTTGTAACCAATGAGCTAGATTCATTCCTACCAGTACTTGTGAGAGGGATTTTTTTAAAAAAACCACTACGTTTGACCAAATTCCACCTTCTCATTCCTTCTTTCCTACCCCTCCTTACCTTGCTTCTGCTTCCCTTGCGCCTACCCAACCAGTGAGTCACAGAATGGTTGGATCTCTTAACCAGAGCCAGTGAGCTGAGCCCACTGGGAGGTGAGTATGGTGGTGTCTTCAACTAATGAGGAAGCAGAGATACAGAAGTGTCTTCCTCATGCTGCAGAGGAACGACCCATCTTGATCCTGGATCCTGGTCTTGGAGAAGCTGAGGTGGTTATTCATTCAGTTCATTCAGTTCTTTCAGCTCCTAACTCATGTGAACTAGTCCACCACTCCTTTATTTCAGATTCCGCAGTGATTTCCCCTCCCTGCTGTGTGAAGCTCTCCATCGTCCTGGTGGGTGGCGGGACCCGGCCGAGTGGCTAGCAGACTGACACGTCACCAGCCATGGCTGTCCCTGCCATCGCATCACCTAGAACCGTTTCAGACCTTGCGTTCGCCATGGCGACAGGACAGCACGCACCCTCTCGTTTCCACTCTCTTTTGTTACTTTCCTAAATGTAGGTGTTTCAAGGCACCATTTTCTCAGCTTATTAATTACTTGCTAGAATTCTTTCTGTCTGAAGAGCGCTCCTCTAGCATTTGGAAAACAAATTCATGAGAAATGGTGCGATTTCCAAATTGTAGGGAGTGGAAATTGGCCTAGGCACTGACTGATTTTAACATTTGAAGTCTAAGTGAGATTTTGGAGACAGTGTATAGAAAAACGGTTTAATACAACCAAGTCGTATCCTTTTATGTGAAGGAATCAGTTCCTGTCCAGAATGTGGTTAGGCTTCTAACCCGACTCTATTGGGATAAACTGGATAAAGTGCTGTAGCAAATGACCCCCAAATCTCTGTCGCTTGAACGTGACACAGATTCATTTCTGTTTTCTGTTTTCTCTCTCTTTTGTGGATCATCAAAGGCCTCTGTTCCACAGAGTCACTCAAGGACCCAAGGAGACCAAGGCGCCATCATCAGGAATGTGCTGCTGCCATAGAAACAAAAACAGAGAGTTGCCTCTTGGCTCCTCTAGACTTGAGCCCAGAGGTGACGCATTGGCTGGAACTACTCACCTGACTCCTCCCACCAGCTGCAAAGGTGGCTGGAAATGTGGGAAACAGAAGGAATATTTTTTGAATGCCACTGCTTCTGCCGAGGCTGATACCAGCAGTCAATTCTTTGGTTCGTTTCTTTCTATCCTTTTTTTTTCTTTTTAAGTAGGCTCCACTCCCAACATGGGGCTTGAACTCACAACCTTGAGATCAAGAGTCACGTGCTCTGTTGACTGAGCCAGCCAGGTGCCCCTGATCTGTTTATTTCTGAAGAGAATTGAAAATTAGATTTTTTTATCCATGCTTCCCCAATATAGGAACATCTATGTCTATATCTCTATCTATTTCCATTTAGAGTTTGAATTCCATGAGGGCAAAATGTTACTTTAATTCTCTTTGTACCCCACTGCCTAGTAGCCTGTCAGCCATACAGTAGCTGCGTAATCAGCGGTTATTAAATGAGTAAGAGAATAACCGAGTGCATAGAATGGTTTACACTGTCAAGAATGATGCATGATAAGATCAGGAAATTGTAATCACAGAATTCCCCAGTTCAGAGGACAGAATCTTCTTTGATGCCTCATTTGACAATGAGGACATGGAGGCTGGGGCACCCACCCAGTCAGTGGCAGGGCCAATGCTGTTCTTCTCCATGGGCCTTTCGCGGAAGATATAGTGTAGGTCGGGACAAGCACAGCGGTGAGGACAAGCCTTTGTTCTCAAGGGGAAAGGTTAGAGGAAGCTGGAGCCTCTATTTTGTCACCACGTACCCCATCCAGTCTGCATTTCTCCCTCAGTATCAGCACTGAGGCAACTTCCCCGTTATTCAAATCCCATGGACTTGACCCAGTTCCCAGCCTTCCTTGGGACATAAAACTCCCTTCTTGAGGCAGCAAAGTATAGTGGAAAAACCTGGACCTCAAACAAGGGAGTTTTGGCTTTAAATTCTGATTCTGTGAAGCAACTTCTGCATGGCCTTGGGAAAGCTGCTCACCCCCTCAGCCTCGGTGTTCTCACCTGGGAAGTGGGGGAACAGTGCTCATCTCACTGGGTTGTTCTGATGGCTAGGGGAGACAAAGGCCCAGCCAGTAAAAAATGGGGTGATCACATCTCTTGACAGGAGCCGGTGGGCCGAGCCCACTGGGCTGCTGGGAGTGGGGGTGTCTGCCCTTCAGCTGCTCAACTACGCCAGGAAGCAGAGAGGCCAGTTTCCTCCTCTTCGAGGGATGCCAGGTATGCCCGGGATTCAGAGCGCAAAGTAGGTGCTCAGTTCACAGATGCTGCTCACAACCACAATAATAAGCTTGCTTCCCATTCTTCTCCAGCCGCTTCCTAGTGCCCGTCCAGACCTCTGCAATGTTCCCCGAATAAGGGAAGGGTGACTCTGCCCTACATGCTTTTGGGCATAACTGAATGCCAGCTTCCTCCCCATGGGGTGGGGTGGGGAGCTCCAGAGAGCGGACTTCCTTCCCTCGAACACGTCTGCACTGTCGGAGGAGGGAGGCGGGGGAAAGTAAGGCTTATCAGCCATATGGACACACCCATCCAATCGTCACACACCTCGTCTGGGCTGCTGGCTGTAGGTGAGTTTGAAATGGTTTGTAAATTTAATCGTCGGCAGATGGTGTGATCAGAATGCTTAGGTTATCAGCACATTGGGTAGAATTGGTAGCTCTGTTTATTATCTAAGTATATTGAATGGCCATTACTGGGTCCAGTGTGCACCCCGAGGCATTTGAGGCCCTGCGGGAGCTGCGCACTGAAGAGGCTGGGCATCCCTGGGGGCCCGGAGCTCCTGGGAGAGTAGCATGTCTGTGGGGGCGTGCTGGTTCCTGGGGCTGCCCTCCGAACGCACTGGCTTCCCTGCAGATGGCAGAGTCGGTCCCATGCGCTCTGCAGAGAGAGTCCCTGGCTGCAGGACACTGAGCTTGTTACAGGAGAACTTGAGGTTGGGAGGGCTGGAAGAGGAGGTGGGGACCTAGAATGTACGCTCCAGATGCTGGGTGATGTGCCCTTTCTGAGTTCTCTTATTTGATACATACCATAAGGTACGGGGTAGTATGCCCATTTCCCAGTTGAGAAAACTGAGGCTTTGAGATGCTAAGTAGCAGGCTGTTGTAGCTACCACCCCAGCTGACAACCGTAGTGGACAATATAGACCTCAGCCTGAGGTCCTCAAGCTATGAGATAAGAATAGTTTTCTACATTTTAAATGGTTACATAAGCACCTTGCAGAAAGTGCCTGCCGGGCCCTGATCTCGGGAGAAGTGTAGTGACACTGGGGTGGACCGTCCAGATGCCCCTCTCCGGCCAAGACCTTCATCCCCTGCGCCACCCACCCTGCCAGCTGCTGACGGCTCATTGCTGAGTTCTCCCCTGAGAAAGGGTCTGGGCCTACTTGCCCCGAGGTCTTGCGCCTGCTCCAATGACTGGTTCAAGGGCCCAGCTCCCTTAGCTGCATTTGGGACACGTCCACAGGCCATCTCAACCCCGGAGAGCTCACGGGTCTTGCTGAGGCCCTTGTCGTGATTAGACAGTCATGGTCAGCTCCTTCTCTGCCCCGTCTGGCTGCGGCCTTCCGGTGCTGCGTGGGCACAGAGGGCTCTCCTGGAAACCTCCTGGCCACACATCACCCCTCTTACCTCCTCGCTCTGTACGTCCTGATCCCCTTGACAGTACCTTCTGCATTCTTTACTTGCCTAGCTTACCTTCTGAGATTATACAGTCAACAAAATAATAATAGCATGAGGCTCTCACCAGGCGCCCGGCACTGTTCAGAGCACTGTACACATGATGACTAGTCTTCTCTGTCACCCTATGCCATGGTCCCATTGTCATCTCCATTTTATGAATGAGGAGCTGGAGGCATAGAGGTGGTAGGAAACTCGCCGATGTCACCCAGCTTATATAGGTTGGGAAGCTAGGATTTAAACGAGGCAGGGTGAAACTGAGGCAGGGCTGAGGGAGACGCTGCCCGAAAGGACTCATCAGAAGATGGAAGGCTAACGGGGTCCAGCCCTCTTGAGGGTCATCTGGTGAGCTGAGCATGGGATTTCAGCCACACTGACTTCAGCTAAACTCATCAGGCCCCCAGTATATGGGCGGGCCCTGTTCAGTTCCCAGATGTGACAACTTTCCCCAACAAAGACGGTAGCACTACCCTGGGGAACCGGAATTCACGATTCACAGGGAATGGTGGGCTTCTAAGTCATTCTAGAGAACAGAAGAGACAGAGAGAAGGCAGACAGCAGGAGCCAGGAGGGCGGGAAGGCACGAGTCACAGAAGCCACAAGCAAGCAGTAAGCACACATTTGAGGGGAGTACTGATCAGGGGGTAGAGGGCATCAGGAAAGGAGAGTGTCACCGGGCTGAGTTGTGCTAACGGCAGGAGGGAGAGATGTCTCCGAGGAAACAGCGTTGCCAGTGGCTCAAGTGTAGATGTGTCTTCAACGACCTTCTTTTTTTTTTTTTAATGTTTTTTATTTATTTCTGAGATAGAGACAGCATGAACAGAGGAGGGTCAGAGAGGGAGGGAGACACAGAATCCGAAACAGACTCCAGGCTCTGAGCTGGCTGTCAGCACAGAGCCCGACGCGGGGCTCGAACCCATGAACCGCGAGATCATGGCCTGAGCCGAAGTCAGACGCCCAACAGACTGAGCCACCCAGGCACCCGCTCAACGACCTTCTATTCCCAAGCTGTGCGCCCTCGCTATGAAGCCTGGTAGTGCCCTTGCTAGTTTCATCATCCCCAAGGCCAGGTGTATCCTTATCCATATCTCTCAAGGCAATCTGAGAGTGTCTGTTCCTTGACCCCTAAAGAGCTAAACCAACACACAGGGCACATCAAAGGAAGGTTCCTGGCAACACTCTTCTCATGTCAAAACAACCCACAAATCTACCAATGGGTCAGCAGACACAAAATGTGGTGTCAGCCTTTGGGCAGAGATGGTTAGCCAGGGAACCCTCATGGCCCCTGAGCAGTCATGCCAGGCTTGGTGGCTCACCCCCAGCCCGGGCCGGTGGCACATGTTTCGTCTGTAGAGTGATAGCCCTTGAATGATCACCGGGAGGACCTGACCGTGAGCCATGGTCTCTCCACCCACTTAAAATGATCACAGCTGATGATACTTAAAAAAAAATTCTTTTTGAGGTGAAATTCACATAACAAATTTAACCATTTTAGCGTGAACGATTCAACGGTATGTGGTACATTCACCGTGTTGTGAAACCACTACCTGTGTCTACTTATTAGACATTTTCATCACCGCTAAATAAAACTCCGTGCGCATTAAGCCTCCTTTCCATTCACTCCCCACTTCCCACCCCTGGCAACCACCAATCTGTGTTCCGTGTCTATGGATTTGCCTTCTGGACCTTTCACCTTGTGTGATGGCTCTTGCACTCAGCATAACATTTTCAGGGTTCACCCATATTGTAACAGGTGTGCTTTCCTTTCTCTGGCCAAATAATATTCCATCAGATGGATTTACCATATTTTCTTTATCCATTTGTCAGTTGATGGACATTTGGGCTCTTTCCACCTTTTGACTCTTGTGAATAGTGCTCCTCTGAACATCCTTCTGATGTCTTTTTTTTTTTTTTTTTTTAAGAAATGAGAGAAACAGGGAGAGAGAAGCCCGGGGCCAGGTGCCCTGGACATCTGCACTTGTCCCCGGAGCCTCCTGGGCAGGGTGAACATAGAAAAGGTTCCACCTTAAACCTGCTTCAACCCTGACAGGTTTAAATGGTAATACTCAGGGAGAGAGTCTTCACAGGCCTCCCTCAAACCCACGTCTTAAAAACCCACCCTGAGGTTGCTTAAGAAATTACTAAGTAATTGAAGCAATAACTTTCAAGACCAAAATATATATTTTTCTTCTTCATAGAACACAGTGCCCGTAACTCCTGTGATGCTTTTAGCTGTTCTTGGGAATAAACCGACGCCTCCTTTCCTTCCCTTGTGCTGCAGGAAGCGTGGAAGGGAAGAAAGGTACCATCCGAAGGGAGTCATAAACAGAAAAGAAAGGAATGCCCTTCTTTAAATTCTCAAAATACGTAACCCCCTAAAGCACAAATAAAACCAACTGCCCCTGACCCCAAAGAGGCTGGGCTCTTGTCTTTTCTGGGCGCCCCGAGGTTGTGTGACTCCCGGGTCGGCCACACCTCGGAGTGAAAGCCCTTGCCATCAGGCCCTCGGCAGGTTCTCATCGAAATTCCAGTTGCGTGTGCGGGCGTTGTTTCTTCCGGAAATGTCAGCTCTCTTAATTCTTTCCCCTTTTAAAGAGATCTGAATGATTTCCCCCTGACTGAAGTAAAAAAAAAAGTGTAAATATTTTAGTATTTCATAAAACCCGGAAACATTCGAGGCTCCTCTCTGCGCCATCTGAACAACGGCCAGCCTTCCCTACCCGGCCTAATCAATTAGCTTTCCAGAATAAGCGGGAGCAGAACGATCCAGCTCCAACCCGGTCACATCACCGCCTCCCCACGTTTCTGCCGCTCTGGACCCAGGAAGTTCAGTCACCAAGGGACAGGGGGACTTCTTTCGCCTTGGACACAGTGCATTGTTTGTGGGAGGGACAGATTGGTGACAGTGGAAGTTTGTGCCCATCTAGGA
>NW_027529672.1:432412-464996 GCF_008692635.1 Crocuta crocuta
CCATGGTTCGTGAGTTCGAGCCCTGCTTCAGGCTCTCTGCTATCAGTGTGGAGCCCACTTTGGGTTCTGTGTCACCTCTTTCTGCCCCTCCCCTGCTTGTGCATTTTCTTTCTCTCTCTCTCTCTCTCTCAAACATAAATGAACACTTAAATATATATATATATACATGTAATTTGAAAAATCTTCCTTATCTTTCCTATTTCTTCTCATTGATTACAGAATTTGATGATTGGAAAAGTCTCACCTTTTTTGGTTCATTTCCCTTAAATTGGAGACTTGGTAAATCTTTAAACATTTCACTAAGTTGGAGCCGGTTTTCTGCACTCCTGTATGCATTTGTCAAGGGCGTGTTGTAGATGGGAACTCGTGGTAAACACGACATGCAAAAGTCTCTGATTCCAAGGAGCTTCATTCTCTTTTTCTCTCAATAGTACTCAATGTGTTGCAAGTTTAAAAGTTATTTTTTATTTTTAAATATTTATTCATGTTTTTGAGAGATAGACAGAGACAGAGCACGAGCAGGGGAGGGGCAGAGAGAAAGGGAGACACAGAATCTGAAGCAGGCTCCAGGCTCTGAGAGCCTGACGCAGGCCTTGAACTCACGAACTGCGAGATCATGACCTGAGCCAAAGCCAAAGCCGGATACTTAATCAACTGAGCCACCCAGGTGCCCCTAAAAGTTCTTAACGTGGTAAAAAGTTAAAAGAAAAAAGAAAAGAAATTCTTGCAGAATGCCTGAGTGGCAAAGCCTAAGGGTAAATAAGATTACCTTGCAGATAACTCAACCATCCATAGAATACATTCCTTTTCATGCCCATGTTTTATGTCTAGGACTCTTCATTCCCTACCTTTCTATATCCCTGGCCCACAGAGACATCACCCTGATTTCCCAGTACAGATCATCTTGGGCTGTTGCAGATTAATGGAGCACCCTGAGATATAACCAGCCGCATTCTGGAAATACATGCATTGACCAAACAGTTTGGTGAACTGTTGCTGTTTTATAAATTAGAAATCATTTCGCTTCCTTGTTTTGAAAAGATTTACTTTCACACATGATGTCATCCTATCTATCTGGTCACAGGCCTTCATCACGTTTCTTTAGAGAGACTTAAAGATATCCACAACTTGTATTTCATTAAAAAAAAAAGAAAGTTGAGATCTTCAACAGGATAGAAACTTGCTGGCTGGAGAGTTCAATTACGAGGGGTTGCAAACGTCAACATTTTGATCTCCTGCCATGCTCACAGGCCTTATGATTCTACAGGAAATAAAATAGAATCCTTGGGCCATCAATTTTTCCTTTCAAAGGAAAAGTTTAGCCGCACCTGCTTGGCAGGGGGGAAGAAAAAAGAATCAATCAAAAGGAAATAAAGAGAGAAGGAAAGGGAAGAGCTTGGTCAGGGTGGAAATCAGAGGTGAAGAGGAAGGGTATGCAAAGCTTTGGGAACGTCTGCAGAGCCTGGAAGAAAGTGCATATGAGGAAGCATGGCTATGAGTAATAACAGTGGGTAATGAGTAATAACATGGATTCCCTTGAATGTTAGGTGAGAACTTAAAGTAAGGAGTAGAATTACTTCTGGTTGTTGGATATGACAGTTCTGAGGTTGAACCACTTGGATCTCCAAAGTTTATTTGGGTTATAAAGCCATGTACGCTTTGTACATATGGTAGCTGGGAAGTCAGATGTATCTATTGATTCACATGTCCTCCAGACAATTATTAAACACTTATTACTTGGCACCGTGTACTTGGTGCTGCGGGATGAGGAAGATGGCTCGGACAGCAGTATCGCCTGTAGGCTTTCTAAGTCCTGTGCAGTAGGTGCTGCAGATACTTTTAAAATAATGGGTGAGTGCCTTTGAGTAGAGGAACTAAAATATGTTTATGATTAACTATAGTCAGGGAAGAGGAATCATAACAATAACTAAACCTTATCGAGCAAGCACTTTACATGCATTTATTCTTGAAAGCGTACCGTGTGCCCTCAGGGAGGCATAGAATACTGTGTGAGTTCAGAGGAGAAAGATGACTTTTCTGTCTTGGAGGACAGTCAGAAAAACTGAAAGCTGCAGTCGCCCACAACACACGTGACAGTCACGGAGCAACACACAAAGTGCTCCCTGCCTTCAGAGATCAGGGACGCAAGTCTGATGGACGAGGCAGGTGAGAGGCTCAAGGAAGGCCATCTCTACCAGGTGCCTGCCCAGAATGAGCCCATGACTGGTTGCAGGGCCAGAGGGAGGAAAGGAAGGGTCAGATGTCACAGGTGGGGTGAGGAAGTGGGGGGCGTGACTGGAATGGTCAGAGAAGAGTGCGTAGTGTTCAGACAGGCAACAGGGAGGCTGGGCAGTGGGAATGGGGATGGGAGGGAGGACCGAGAGAGAGCACGGCGGCCAGACGGATCGGAGCGGAGACTGACGCCGGTGCAGGCTGGGGTGACATGAGAGAATGATGGGGATGGAGGGAAATTTCTGTGCCGGAGTGGAGGGTGTGGGCTCCTGGAATGCCAGGGTAAGGAGTTTTGATCACTGCTGGGTAACGGGAGGATGTCTCTTAGGAAAAATACAGCTGTGGCCATGCCCAAGTTGGACTGGAGGGGTGAGGTGGGGCACAGATGCTTGAGAAGCCCACATCGCCCAGGGTTCAGCGACCTGGAAGCAGCATTGACAGTCACACGCCTTCCTCACATCTCCAGGGCCCGCATTCTGATCAGTAGCACTGTTTTAACTCACAGATCAGGCAAAGACTTATAAAAACAAGGGCATTAAAATCCAGCCTGGAGCTTCAGGCTTCAGCTGGTGGCCAGTGATGGAACAGTGGAAAGAAATACGTATTGCCCTGCCTTTCAGCATCCACTGTTGCTGGGAATCACGGGCTTTGACCCACCTCTTTTCCCCAGAGGAGGAGGAGGAGGAGGAGGAGGAGGAAGGGGATGCAGGGTGGGGAGTTGGGACTTTTCGGCACCTCTGTNTTTTTCCCCAGAGGAGGAGGAGGAGGAGGAGGAGGAGGAGGAAGGGGATGCAGGGTGGGGAGTTGGGACTTTTCGGCACCTCTTTGTGACAGTCTGGCTTACGGGGCTGTTCAGGCCAGTGGCCCAAGGCCCCACCATGGCCAGGAGCAGGGATGAGGGTGGATGGGAAGAGGTTCTGAAGATCGGGCTCTTATGGCCTTGGCCGGGAGCACCTGCCACCCTGGGGCTGGGCGTCATGAGGGAGCAGGCAGAGCAGGGTGAGAACACAATGGCCAGATTGGCATCTTGACTCCGTGACTCCCTAGCACGGGTGTGGCTGGTAATCCAGACCTCCTTAGTAGGGTGGGTGGCCGGGAGGGGGCAGGCTGGGCAGGCAGGGGCATGCTGGGAACTGCAAGGGAGCTGGACTCCCAGGGCACCCAACCTTTCTTAGTCTGTTCCCAGCTCTCTCTGTCCCACTCACATGCTCACCCATCAGACAGGGAGGCCCCACTGGGCCCTGCGTCCTGACCGCGGTAAGGGTTCACCTCATTACAGGGAGAAAGGGGGTCCCCAGACTCTGCGTGAACCCTTCCAACTTTGCGAGTCCCGGCCTGGGTCCATGCCAGCGAGTTACCAGTCCCCCAGGGGCACTGGCCCAGGTGCTGTCGCCCAAGGAACGGCAGCCACCCCTTTGCCCAAGCCCTCCTCAGCCCGGGAACGGTGCCTGCGTGGCTTCTCTGCATAGTGAGCTCTTGTCATCCGGTCTGCATCCCCACGTGAGGCCATTTGGAGGGTAGGACTGTCAAGCCATTCAATCATTTGCACCATTACCTTTAATATTAGCCGTATTTAGTTTATTCATAAAAGCCTGTCTCACATGAGAGAATTCCTTCCATAATCGTGACAATTGTGTTCAGGCTCCCCTCTGAAATGTGTCATCTGTCTCTTTCTTAGGTGATGGGTGAACATCCAAATGGTTTTATTTTTTCCAGGGTCAGAAGGAGGAGGATTTCTTTGGTTCCCTTTCAGACTCTTTCTAAGAAGCCCAGGCTTGTCTGGGGACATAAGCACGGCCTGGGCAGACCCTGTGGGCCCAGATGGACGTCTCTGGACACGGAAGCTCCCCTAGCAGACTTTAGGACCACGCGGTAGAGATGGAAGGAATCCTGGGGTCAGGTATTACAAACCCCCCATTTTACAGGTGTGGGCACTGAGGCCCAGAGGGCCTTCGGGGGAATTGTTTGAGCCAACTCAACTGGTCAGTAGTGGGTCTGGGATTGAATGTGAGCCTCTCATTCAAGGCTGCCTGCCTGGGTCTTGCACTCAGCCTTGGAGCTCTGAGCCCGCCAAGTGACAGAAGGGGCTCGGAAGCTGGTGGCCAGTGCTCTCTGTGCGCAGCCTTAGCTGTCACAGTAACCTTGTAGATGAGGTCGCGTGCTGCTGGGTTTCAGGCCAATTGAGTGGAGGCTCAGGGAAGAGGACATGTTTTTGTCTGGGTTCTTATAGCTAAGAAGTGTCTCCAGCATTCAGACTCGGGCTTGCCTGGCTCTGGGGGCTGCAGCTGTGACCCCCGGCCGTCCTCAATGGACTCCACTGTAAGCCACTGCTCTCAGGGCAATGCTTGGGCAATGTGGAATCAGGGAAGGCTCGGTACGTGGTGGAGACCTTCCCTCTGACTGCCTCCCTTTGTCTGGGTGGCCCTGCACTGGGACAGGCTCCTCGAATGGTGGTCTCCTCCCAGAGTGGAGCAAAGGCTTCTGGTCTTCAGAGGGTCCACCCCACCTTCTGCCATCCAGTGCTTCCTTCCCACATCTGGGGGCAGAGGGCAGGCCTCCCCTGCCCCCCACCTTCTGCTTTCTGCCTGTCTTTCCCAGCCTAGATTCTAGGGCTCAGTCTATTGGGGTTGGCCAAATGGGGGCCAGAGGAGCCGAGACAATTTTTTCTTTCTAACAAAGCCGAATTTTCACATAGATTGTTCTGTGGCAAAGTTCTATTTTCAGTGTCAGAATTGAAATATAATCTCCTTCCGTCTGTAACAAATTCTCATCCTCCCTCAAGCGACTAGTTAGTGTAGGCCACCCAGAGAGACGGCCTGGTGCTCAAGAGAAGTTAAGGCAGAAACTCCTATTAATGTGACTGTTTTGCAAAACCTTTGCCTTTTTTTTTTTTTTACCATTTATTTTTTATTTACTAACTTACATAGTTCATGTTCACTACTTAAAAAATTATAAAAATACGGGGCGCCTGAATGGCTTAGCCGGTTAAGCATCCGGCTTCAGCTTAGGTTATGATCTCATAGTTTGTGAGTTTAAACCCCTCATCGGGCTCTGTGCTGACAGCTCAGAAATGGAGTCTGCTTCAGATTCTCTGTCTCCCTCTCTTTGCCCTCTCCCTCGATCATACTCTATGTATGTGTGTCTCTAAAAAATAAATAAACATTTAAAAGAATTCCAAAAGTACTGATAACCATAAAGATGGCAATAAAAATTACTGCTACTCTACTAGCCAGAACACTACTGGGAACATTCTGGCATTCTGGTACTGCATTCCAGACTTTTCTGAAGCATACTGCATGCAAGCATTTAATTTAAAAGATTTTTTTTATTTTAGGGAGAAAAAGAGAGAAAGCGTGAGTGGCAGGGGGGAAGAGGGAGAGAGAGGAAGAACCATAAGCAGCCTCAGCACAGAGCTCGACACGGGGCTCCATCCCAAGACCCCGGGATCATGACCTGAGCTGAAATCAGAGCTGGATGCTTAACTGACTGAGCCTCCCAGGAGCCCCTCTCCATCAATCTTAGTGGCTGCTGAGTAGTCCGTATTTTTTAAATGTGCTATTACTTAATCAATCAATCAAGCAAGCAAGCAAGCAAGCAAGCAAGCAAGCAAGCAATCCTTTATTATTCCCTACCAGCTATCTGAATGTTAGAGCCATGACATGGCTGTTTGGCTGTTCAGAGAAATCAAAATCTCTCCTTTCTCTTGCTTCTATGATTACAAGCCTCTGGCGGCTACAGTCACCTGCAGCAGAGGTGAACATCTGGATATTCCATAGTATCCGATGCTAAGTGGACAAAGACAGCACTTGTAAAATACAAACTTACTTTTTCTTTTCACCCAGGTGTTTACTTTTAGATATTTGGAAACTGGCAGAAAGAGTCCCAGAGACACACCCTCCCCCTCCACTTCCCTTTTTTACCCTGGTTTCTTGGGTTTCTCCATCACTTGCTTGGATTCGCAGTTCTTCGGCTTCTACTCGTGCTTTGTTTCATGAAATTCTGGGTGCTACTTTTTCCTGTTGTTTTTTGTTTTTTAATTTGTTGTTCTGTTGTTTTTTTTTAAATGTCTTATTTATTTCTAGGAGAGAGAGAGACAGCGTGAGCAGGGGAGGGTCAGAGAGAGAGGGAGTCACAGACTGAAACAGGCTCCAGGCTCTGAGCTGGCAGTCATCACAGAGCCCGACGCGGGGCTCGAACCCACGAACCACGAGATCATGACCTAAGCGAAAGTCGGACGCTTAACCGACTAAGCCACCCAGGCGCCCCTGTTGTTCTGTTGTTTATGATTTCTTCTTTTAGATGAGACTTTAACAACTTTTTAAAATGTTTATTTTTTAGAGAGATAAGAGAGACAGAGTGTGAGCAGGGGAGGGGCAGAGAGAGGGGGAGACACAGAATCCGAAGCAGGCTCCAGGCTCTGAGCTGTTAGCACAAAGCACAACGCGGGGCTTGAACAAAGCTGATGCTCATAGTCAGTGGGTCAACAAGCCACCTTTCTTTACAAAAATGGGCCATCAGGAAAGAGCCCCCCCCCCCCACCAAGTGTCTACACAGCCAGAAGAGACAGTTCCCAACTCCCCGAGGTTTCCAGGCTCTGAGGACTGTCTCAGCAGCAGCAGCCGCCAGAGTAAGAAGGTCACCATGGTGAGTCTGCCATTTAATAGGAGGGATGCTGGTGGCCGTGCAAGTTCTCTTTATTAAGAGGCCTCGAGTCCTGGAGGCAGCCCCAGATCGTCCCACATGACCTCCTCTCTCTGTGTGTGGGGAGACCTGGAGCTCCACGGAGGGCAGTGACCCGGTGAGGGTCCCGTGGTGGCAGAGCGAGGAGACTCTCCTATACAGTGACATAGGGTGTTGGGCAAATGCTCGTTCTCTGTTCTGCGGATGCTCTTGGGGTGTCTGTCGTGGGCTGGCTCCTGTTCCAGGCCCGAGGACCGTGGAGGGAAGCAGATGCGCTGTGCTCTGAAAATGCTCAGAATCCTGGCAGGTCCACCCCCGAAGCGGAAGTGCTTTCGTCCAAACCGTGTGGATGCCAGGCCTCTCGGAACCAGTGTTAATGGCATCGCTTTCAAGGCCTCCCAGGCTCCTGGCTCGTAATGGGAGGTCAGGGTGCAGCTGGCGGGTGCAATCCCACCACGCTTAGCAGAAACAGAGTGGGTAGGGGGCACATGCCGCCACGCTGGCCACGGCCTCTGTAAAGTGAGTGAGGGGCAATTGCCAAGCGGACCAACATCTGCTTCAGCATCTCGAGAAAGCTGAAAATAAAAATCAATACGTGTAAAATTAGGCTGTCGAGTGAACCCAGGACCACAAGTAATTGCAGTCTGAGTCCGGGCTGCTGGGAGTGTCCTGAACAGCCCAGAAAATAGGCACCTTCCCCCGCGTACGGCATCTGTATTCTCAGGTCCTTCTCCGGTGATGGCTTGTGGCTTATAAAATGATACCACTGGCAATCCCCAAAGAGGCTAATTTTTTTAAATCACCCCCTCTCTCTTTGCTTAGCATATACCCATTTATGTTCTGCTGTTTCAGAGAAAGGAGCAGATAATAACTGTGTTTTAGAAATTGGAACAAGAAACTAGCAGATGCAAGTTTAGTGAATATTGAGTTTTAAACTTGTCTCGCTGTGATTTGTGGCCATGTCACGGCAAATATTTTTCAATGTCACCGCCTTAGCCAGTGCTGTCACTAAGGCAGTCAGCTGGGGAATAGAGGGCCGAACGCTATGATCTCAATATTAATGGGAGCTGTTGAAAGTGGCAAAGGTGATAAAGTATTGTTTAGTTATTGGTGCCATACTTTGGCTGCGGGACATTATTATAAAACGCAGTCTGTTTTTGTCAGATTTCAATCACGGCTTCAATAACACGTTTAGAAACTTGGAGTATAGGAGCCCACATAAGAATGATCCGCCCCCCCTCCCCCCCACTAACCTAAAGGAGTTTAGATTGCCATCTGAAGAAATAGGGTTTGAAATTTGGGTTTTACTTACTTTATTAATAATTTTTTTCCTCCAAATTATTTGGCGATGTGACATCCTTGTCTGATCTGCAGACAGTCAGATGGGTTAGATGTGGCTTAAAGGAGCCGGGAAATTGATGTAATCTCTTCCTTCACACTTGCGATAAGCGAAGATTCCTGCAGGTCGTCCAAAAGCAGGCAGAGTCCTAAGTCCCCCCTTACCCCCACCTCCCTGGGCCAGTCCAGGAAGAGAGAGTTATGCAAAGTGCATAATGCTTTAAAAAATAATATCCTGTTTTGCAAAATTACATTTCGTTCAGGAAATAACAGGATTCCCCAGCGTGGTCGCGACCCTGGGGAGAAGACGGATGAATGCTTTGGCGGAGGAAGCTACCCCTGTCATTAATAGTGCATGGGTTTAAACTTATAATTAAAATAACCTTTAAAATTCAATTTTTATAGATGGAGGAGATAACTTGATTTGAAACCCTTCAATGCACACATTTTATGTAGCATTCACCCAAATCCAATGGTACCGTAGAAAATCGGGAACATAAAACCAGATGATGAGAGTTTATATAGCTCTTAAATATCAAGCTGTCAGGCTCTGTGCTGGTAGAAATATTGTAATTGGACAAGAGTAAAGAAAAAGAGTTTGTATTAGCGTTGAGGGTTTTTGAGTGAATTCAGACCAAGCAGAATATAATGGAAACCCCTTTAAAAGAGAGAAGACAGAAAATCCCAAGGTCTGAGCATAGTGTGACCCCCCTTTCAGAGGAGATCTGATTGATAAAGCAGACACAACCCCAATAAAATACTAACAATAGAAAAAAGCAAATAGAAATCATATTAAGCAGTGGCGATATTGCCTGAATTGAAACAAAAATTAGGTACAATAGCCTTGGCGGGTTTTAATATGGTGCCCAATCACATCACAATATGAAGCATATCATGGTGTTTCTAAATAATGTTTATCACCTCGAAATCTCCCTGCCTAGTAGACAACTTGCATTATTTGAGGTTTGTGGCTTTTTAAAAAAGAAGAACTCATAAATATTTAATGTCCGGGATCAAGAATGAGGCGGGGGGGGGGGGGTGGAGGGGAACGGGTCCCTAGGAGCAGCGATGTTTCCCTGTGTGACGGGCGCTGGCATTGTCTGGGGCCGGGCCTTGGCCCTGGCGGTGAAGCTTCCGGACAGGAGGCGCATGTCCCACGGAGGACCTGGAGCCTGGAGCCAGCGAGCCACCTGGTGCCAGGGCCGCAGGGTGAGCCCAGATGGCGGGGAGCCTGCACAGGTGTTCAGACACCTGTCTGCCGGGCCTCGGCGGACGAGGCTCAGGTGATGCTTCCCTTGTATCTCCTGAAGCAAAGGAGGGAGAAAGAGACACAATGAGGTGACGTTGGCCATATATTAACGCCATTCTGAATTCTGACAGCTGGTGGCAAAATTTGCTCAAAGGGGAAATCGCAGGCCTTCAAACTGGCCGTCTCTTCCAGGTCAAGCAATCAGCACGGCCCTCTCAGAGGCCTCCAGTGAACCAGACACCATAACCCTCAGACGGTGTTTTCTGTCGCCAAAAGCTCCCTTATGGAGGATTTTCAACCTTATGTTTCAGAAACCCACTTTTTTTTTTTTTTTGGATTGATGCTGTGGGCATTTAATGAAAGTTTGAAATCCAGTCTTGTCTACACATTTAGGTTCAGATCCTCTATCCCAGGCGGGAAGAGGGATGAAGAGGAAAAGGCAGGTAGCCTGCGTGCCATTTCCTCGAAAATCCCATAATCAGTTTTAAAAAACGACTCCCAGAGACTCTCTGCTTGGGCTCCGCAGCGTTCTTTCATCCATTCCGTCACAGCCGTCGCCGGGAACCCACAGCTCACCAGGCACAGTTTTAGGCTCTGAGCTTTAGACTCAGTGAGCTCCTGTCCTCGCAGAGGTTACCCGGCAGGGGACGGTGCAGGTCGCTTGAAATCTGGGTCCCACGAAGAGGCAGAGAGAAAAGAACAAAGCACCTTTATGGGTCGAGTGACTGCTTTGGGAGCAGAAACCCCTTAACTCATGCAAGATTTCTGCTCTTCGTTCGTCTGAGGGCGGGCAGCCACCACGCTCAAGCTGGTGTCCCTGACCAGACCCCGGTGGTCGTCCAGGGGAGGGGAGCCGGGCCGTGGGAGCAGCCTCCAGGCCCCCAGCATGTGCCGTTCTTTCCAAGCCCATCCGCTACCTTCCAGTTCTCTCAGGTGGATGGACATGAGCCGCGGCATCTCTGAGGAACATGGGCGCCGTTGACTTGCAGAAGCTCTTAGGGTCCCATGTACTCCCGCTCGGGCCAGCATGGGGTCTTCCTGCCATTTGCTCCAGGAGGGGGCCTGGGGGACTAGCAGCACATTCCTGGCCGGGGAGCCCGGCGGCCTGGCTCTGGAGAATGAGAAGGAAGTGCTGTTTGCCCTGGGCCTGGCTCGCCGGCTGATACATGCAGTTCCATTGCCCACCATGTCTCTGGGCCCCCTGCCCCCTGGGAAGCCAGCTGTGGGTCACAATGGCGGCTGATTCCAGAATTCCCCAGGGCCTGGGGTCTAGCTGATCTCGGATTTCCCTGGCCCTCCCCGTCTGCCAGGCACTGGAAGTCCGGCCACGTGCATCGAGGGCTCAGCTGACCAGTGAGCTGGGAGCGGGGGGCCACTTGGAAAGCCAGCCATAGGGCTGCAGAAGGCATTATGTAGAAGCTCACTGCAGCTCCCGGGGACAGGGACCTGTGACAGTGTCTGTCATCTCACCAGCAGGTGCTCCCGTGGGTTTTCCTTCCTGAGGCAGCTAGACCAGCACGGCCCGGCCCCTGCAGCTGCTGCAGCTGCAGGCTCCCTGTGTCCAAGGCTGGGTGGGAGCTCATTGGCCCTCTGACTCCTATGAGGAGAGCTGCCCTAAGCTGTCTGTCCTGGGTTTGAGTATTGGCACTGACACTTACTTGCTAAACGATCTTGGCGAATCACTTCATCTTCCTGAGCCTCAGTGTTCCCCGTCTGTAAAATGGGCATGACCCCGATCACAGGAGGCTGTGTGAGGTTCAATCCTATGTGCAGGAAGAGGGCTGGGAGTGAGGCTCCTGGGTGGTGGCCAGCAAGGCTGTCCTCTCAGTGCTTGGGAGGGTGAAGATCCTTCTCCCTCCTGCTGGGCTCAGGTTCCAGTAAGGGACGGCAGGAAGAGTGGGTGCGATCCCCGGGGCCGGGGCGACCCTAGATGAGAGCAAAGGCCACAGCTGTGGGTGCATGCTCGTGCACTTACGTGCCTGCGTACGTGTGTGTGTGTGTCTGTGTGTACACGTGAGGCCGGGACATGGGATAGGGATTGGGGGGTACATGGGGCGGGACATGGTCACTCACTGTGCCTGGCTGGCCTGCCTTCTTTCTCCCCATGGCCCCCAGGGGAGGTGCTGATGCCCCAGCAGAGATCACACGCACCTGCCGAGACCAAGTGTCCCTGGAGAGAAGGAGACACCATTCCCATCTCCAGAGTCAAGGATTCCTGATTCCTGAGATCACGGCCCCCGTGACACCTCTCTGGTCTGGGCCAGGACCTCACAGCCAGTTCACGCAGGATGCGGAGCAGAAGCCCAAAGAAGGTGGGCTTGGTGGCATCCTGCCGGCAGCGGCTGGGCTTTGGCCTGGCCGTGAGCAGTGTACGCAACTCAGTTTTCTTGTTTTTTTTTTTTAATTTTGTTTAAATTTATTTTTTAATTATTATTTTTAAAATTTACATCCAAGTTAGTTAGCATATAGTGCAACAACGGTTTCAGGAGTAGATNCCTTCCCTTAGGTTCATCTGTTCTGTATTTTAAAGTCCTCATATGAGTGACGTCATATGATATTTGTCTTTCTCTGACTGGCTAATTTCACTTAGCATGACACCTTCTAGTTCCATCCACGTAGTCGCAAATGGCAAGATCTCATTCTTTTTGATTGCCGGAAACTCAGTTTCCTCAGTTTTCTTACCTGTAAAGTGGGCCTAAGAGGAATTCTTATGCAATTGTCACTCCATCCTCACTCATGGTGAAAGTTTTTTTTTTTTAGTTTATTTATTTATTTATTTTGAGAGAAAGAGTGAGTGGGGGGAGGGGCAGAGAACAAGGGAAATAGAGAATCCCAAGCAGGCTCCGCAGTGTCAGCGCAGTGCCCGATGCAGGGCTCGAGCTCATGAACCCTGAGATCATGACCTGAGCTGAAGCCGGACACTTAACTGACTGACTGAGCCATACAGGTGCCCCGAGAACTTTTTAAGTGCGTGCGTGTATGTGTGTAAACAGTTGGCAAATCGTAAAGGCTTAGGCAAGTGTCCCTGCTAGTATTTCGTTCAATGAGTCAATTATTTATAACTCAGCTATTGGAAGACCTGCTTGCTACGGTCAGGCATGTGGGGGGGGTCAGGCGGCAGATGGGCGAAGAGCCATCAGTGACGGACAGAGGACCGGAAGTGGCAGAAACCCAGGCTGTGACGTTCAGCTGTCACATCCCCAGGTTCCGTCCTTTTCCGCCCGCTGTTTGGCTCAGGGTTGCGCGCCCTGAGCCCTTCGCGTCCGTGCCCAGCCTGTGTGCACAGGTCTGGGGTCCTGGACTCTGACGCTAGGAAAGTCCCTCAGAACACCTGCCCGGGCTGAAGCCCCGGGGCCTCCCTGCACCCACGGTCCCCGCTGCTCCCGCCTGGGGACTGACTGGTTCAAAGAGGCCTCTGGAGAGAGGGGCGGGGGGCACGCTAAGCACCCGTGATTCACCCTCGCTGGGCCCTGCAGGGGAGAGGACGCCGAGCGGGTTCCGCCAAGATGGAAGCTGCCTCTCAGAGGGGGCTGTGCTCGCCCAAGGGGTCAGTGCTGCTCAGCGATGCCACCAGGCTGTGCACCGGGCTTCTGCCTCTGGAGCCCCAGCCTTGCCCTACTTCTAACCGGATCCCCTCTGTCTTCTCTCTCCCCCTCTCCCCTGTGCCACTTAGTGCCTTGGCTGTGGCTGAATTTACAGCAGGGGTGGCTTTAATGTCTGTGCCGACGCCCATTCTTTGTTGGCCGTGGCGGTGGCCTGGATGACGCTGTACCGGGATCCAGTGGGACAGGGCGCGGTGATCGATTAGCAATGCCCTGGGAAAGAGGCGGTGCGCCCATTTCCCTCCCTCCCTTAGTCCTGGGACAATAATGTCTTGTTCAGGGTGCTGTGGTGGCCAAAAAACCAGACAGACTAGCACTCTCTCGGGGACCCCAGGCTCTGCTGTCCCTCCCGATGGCCAGGCGGTCACAGTCCAGGCACGCCCTACAGCCGCGGGAGGCGGCCAGAGCAACCTCGTCCGCCGGCACCAGCTGTCACCGAGGTCCCCGGTGGGAGCATCAGGGACTCCTGCATCCCTCCTGAGCCAAACTGTCAAAATGCCTCCATTGGCTCTTTAATCCCTCCATTGTCTCCCTTCTGGGCAGGGAGGGTGCTGGTGGCAAGGTGGCCCCTTGACTGGTTAACTAAGGAGTGGAGGACATGGGCCAAGGGCCTGGGAAACATGGTTGTGGACTCCAGAAGGGTGGGGGGGCCAGCCCTGACCTCACAGCTCCCCGGCTGCATGCCACCCCAGTGAGGTAGCGCTTGTGTTTCAGTTAAACAACAAATGCTTCTTTAGTCCCAAAAGTTTTCATTTTCTAAATCCGGCAACCCTAAACCCTTGCCCAATATACCTCAGGCTCCAAATCCTGAAGGTTCTAGAGCCTTGGCCTCTTGGACTTCATGGAGACTGAGAAAGGCCCAGGAAGGAGGAGGGAGAGGAGAGCCAGGCCTGCCGGCTCTGTGAGGGGAGGCACCACGGGTGTGGGCTCTGCCTGGGATCAAATCCCAGCTCTGGCATGCACTCGCTGGGAGACCTTGGGAAAGTTACATAACGTTTCTGAGTCTTAGTTTCTCCATCTGTAAAATGGGTATCATAGGAGGGCCCCTACCTCATAATAAGGCTGTTGTGAGTTTACTTGCGAAGACAGTGTGGACAGTGCACCCAGTCGTAGGAGGTGACAATCCAGGCGGGCGGTGTTGCTGTGTAATCTTGAATAGGTGTGAGGAATCTTGGCTTCTGGTCCAAGCTCCGTCATGAGCTCGCGGGGTTTCCCTGGGCTGGTCTCGTCTCCCTGGCGTATCTGACCAAGTCGGACTCAGTTGGTCAATTGTGCACTTAAACAGAATGCTTTCTTTGAGCGGCAGGACCATGACTTCGAAGGAGAGTTCGCAAAGAACCCCAGTACAGGGACTGAATAGGCAGAGCTCATGGGGTTGAGAGACGTGTGTGCTGGGGGCTGGGGGAGGCTGGAGCGGCCGCCCTCAGCTCTCCCTCCACACCCGGGTGCATCTGGAGGAGTCCTAAGTCCCCGTGAGACTGCTCTTCTAGACAAAGTTCGATTTTTTGCTGCTCTGACAATACTCACTCTGGATGCGTGTCTCCCTGTTGATGAGCACCTACCCCATGTGCGACCCGAGTGAATGGGAGGGAAGGTTCTTGGTCCCAGATTCCACATCGGAGGGCATGGGCAGGGAGACTTGACCTTGCAGGTGTCTGGTTCTGCCAGGACTGGAAAAATGACGGGGGCATCACTGGGCCACGCCCAGGAGACACAGAGTGCTTTTGTTCTCTTTCTCGCCTGGGGATGGGACCAGCCTGAGCTCACTTGGGGCCTTTTGTTTAATTCTTCCTCAAAGATCACCCTACTCCCAGATATTCAAATCCACGTATGGGCCCCCCATTTTGTGGATGGGAAAGCTGAGGTCCAGAAGGGCATTTGTTCAGGCTACACAGTCAGAACCTACAGCCCCCCTGGTTTTACTGATGTGGAGGACCGAGGGTTATTTGAATAATCCCAGGGCTTGGTTGGTGGGAAGCTCTCTATCCCTCAGATCTGGTGGCCTAACTTTAGACCTGGAGAAGTAAGAGTGGAGGGACGCACCAGGCTCATACCTTGGGCCAGAGCCCGCCAAGGCCTCGACCACCTGGACCTTGTCCGTAGACAGCCCCCACCCCCACTCCACATCTTAAGAGCAGAATACTTGTCAAAAGGCCTGAATATTTAAAACACTTGCCCTGCTTTCCTTTCCTTGCCCTGCTCAGTCACCGCATCAGGGGCTCAGAAGTTTTCTGGGTCAAGTTTGCTTTCTCCAGCGATGGACAAGGCTTGTGGTTTATTGGGGGAGGCTCCTTGATCTTTGTTTAAGCCAGTTAACTCAAGAAAAATTCAACCCTGCTAGTGAAAGAGGTCCCTCCCTGGCTTTCTGGTTGTCCCTGGAGGTGAGGAAGGTGGTGGTGAGGAGGGTGGGTGGCTTTCTTATCTCTTTGTTTAGTCTCTATGGTGCCCAGTTGTTTGGTGCCTGGTGGAAAGGACCCAATGTCATCTCTCCATTCAATCCTTTCTGCACCGGATACTTAGTGAACACCTACTCTCTGAACCAGTCACTTTGACGGATGGATACGGGCATTAATGGGCAAGAGGAGCTCACAGCCTAGGGGAAGACACGCATGTAGACATCAGACAATAACCCGGGTGAAAGGTGGTCGAATCTTTGAGCACCAAGGGTATGAGAGGGAGAATGTTCACACCTGCAAATATCCACAATACCTTTGCCTTTCTTAAGGCCACCGAGGGAGGAGATGATGGAAGGGACGAAGGTCCCTCAACCTGGAACCAGTCAATCATTTTAAAATTTCATTGCTGAACCTGACATAATTCAGAACTCGTATCTGGCTAATGCATCAGTTCATTAGAACACAAAAATACACTATCAAACAGACAATCAAATTTCATGTAAAATAAGCTTCGGCATTAAAACGGTTCCCGGTGTTTTATGTGTGTGACTCGGTGGGCAGATATATTTCTTGCTGCGAGAGCAAGACTGATTTGTGTGAAGGCTCCCAACACCAAATCACTTCGAAGGTTGGGAGATAAAATGTCGCTTAGGATAATGTAATTGGCCTTAAGGTACAGGAGTGGAATTATTTTCAGTGATTTATAATGTGGAAATTAAAGACTCACTCATTTCTAATTTAATTCCATCTTCAATGGAAAAATGTTCACTCTGATCTAAATTGGCGAGTAATGTTGCTTAATTCAAATGCAGATGTAATTTCGATTCTGGTAGCAGTTTGCAGTGATTGACGGGTCTCCAAAGAATCATTAAGATCCTTATCTCCCAATCTCACAAATTCCCCGGCAGTTGTGATAATAACTTTGGCTAAGGAGAAAAGGGGGAAAAAAAATAAATTCTCCCCTGCCCTGTTGGTTTGGGCCTTGGCTTTTTGCAGGATGTGAATCGTGTGTCTCTTTCAAATTTATAGTCTGCAAGAGATAATACCGATGTTTGACTTACCAAATTTGGTGGTGGCATCAACACTGCAGTTTGGATTGTTTACCCCTGCCTTCCCTCTAAAATATGAATGAAATGGCCCGGATAAGTTATCCCCAGCTCACAGTTAATTATTTGGGATTTTATACCACATTTGGTGCAATTCATTGATAAGGATCAACTACCCAGGGACGGGGCAGACAATGATTAGCCATAATCACGCAGGCTTCACCCTCTCTCTTTCAGCTGTCACATGGCTAGCACACGGTAATGTGTCTTCATCCAAGTAGATCCTAAGAAGCCGCGATGGAGAAATGATGGGGTCACCCTGCTGTGTGAGAAATGGCGAGGTCAGAGAGACGGCTGTCTGTATCATCTGTTTGCCCTGCGAGTAGCAGCGGCTGGGTTGGGTCACAGCTCTGGTCCAGTGTGCATATTAACACCCCTGACCCGGCCAGGCAGCGGCTCTGGCTCTCTCTGGAAGCAGATGGCAGAAGAATTGATTTCTTTGGCCAATAGCTAATTTGACCCAAGTAAAACCATTACCATCTGAGAGTTGGTAGATTCTATCCAGTTTAAACAATTAAGGAAATGTTTGGGACAAGATGGGTATATTCCTGCATTTCTAGGGTGGCTGAAAGCCACAGATGCAGAGGAGGACAGGTCCTGGACACATGCTGACCCCTTTTGTCGTCACCAGCTCTCCCCGCACAGGAGCATTTTCTCTGTCCAAGGCTTTGGAGCAGGATCTGTTGATTTATAGCCTATGTTAAGCCTCCAGGGGCACATGGTCATGGTTGAATGATTTTGGAGAGTGAGGGAAACACATCTCAACCAGCTTGGGAAGGAAATAACTTTGGCTTGGAACAGGGATGAACACAAAAGCTTTTACAAAATATTCATCTCTCTTTTATCATCTATTTTTAAAAGCTTGATTTGGGGCGTAGTAAGCTATCTGGCAAAGATGGCTCATGGTCGCCTCTGTGCTCCCGCCTTATTCCTGGGCACATTGCTGGACCATGTTCCCCTGTCCTCTTCGCTGTTCCATGGAGATGTATGGCTGAGTTCTGGCCAGGAGAACGTGTTCATACATCTCTGGCTCACGATCTGGCTCACGAAAACCTCTTCCGTGTGATCCTTGCTCTCTCTCCCCATCTGTTGGATAAATGGGGGAGACTCAAAAGATTCTTCCTCCTGCCTCCAAACACTAGAGCTAGAAAGACATTTTGCCGGATCAAGATAGAAAATCGTGTTGGGTTAAACCATTGGGGTGTTGGGCTTTGTTTGTTTTAGTAGCTAATACTCTTCATCCTAATGCAAGCTGCATCAAACACACTGGTGTAAAGAATGGATTTCTTGATTCCCTCTAATTGCTGAGTTAATTCTTTGTGTGTCTCATGTATGTTACTGCCAGTCGTGATGCTGACATCTGCATGATCCACAGATGAATGAAAAGTGCTTCCATTTTGCCTTTAATCCCCATGGCAATTTGAGGTAGGCTGTTGCCTTAAATATGATGACTAGTAAATGGAGAAGCATTTTTGTTTTACAAATATGTAGACATGTCACTAAGATTACATTTACGCCCAGAACTGGGGTCGGCAGATAAGCTGTTGATTTCAAGAAGGAAATGTTTGCCTAAATATGAAGGCTCCCTAGACGTGGCGGGTGCCTTCAGCAATTATTTTCTCACTTGTAAACTTAGTTCAGTATTTGGGCTTTAACAAACTTGTCTATAATGTACAGAGACGGCTGGCTGGAGATCACCTGCCTTTCTCTCTCACCACCCCTTTAGTGGACTCCTTCCAGAACCTCTCTGCACATAACTACTTGACACGTCATTCTCGCTGTGTTGGGAGAATTTTCTATTGATGGTCTTGCTGATGTGGCATGCTTCTGTGAAGCGGAAACAGTCTCGAGGACCATGGAATAAACCCAGAAGACTAAACTCGTTTTCTGCTTTTTCAATAAGGGGACTGAGGATGTCCATGCAGTTGAAACTCCTCAAGGCATATGACACGGTGCTGGTGACCTCAGTCTCACCCCTACCTACCTCTGGCTTCGGTGCTCATCTTACCTCCTGTGGCCTTTGTTTCCCTGCCTTCAACAGTCCTTAATTCCTTGCTGTTTCCTGGAGGAACTAAGCCTGTTCCCACCTCTGTACTTGGTTCACATCACTTTGTCTGGAATACTGCACTGGCTCCTCACTGTCTTTGGCGTAGAGCCCAATTAGTGTTGGAAATGTCAGCTCAGGCAGCCATTGATCCCTGAAAGGATTTCTGCCCAGCTCGTCTCCCCCCCATCCACCCACGGGGGACCTGGTCTCTTTTGTCTGATGGCTTTGTCCCAGCACCTCGGGCTTTGGACCACTCTAGTGTGCTTACCCATCTGTCTCCCTCTACCTTGAGCTTGAAGGACAGGATGATGTCACTGAATGTCATTGCCATATCATTTGGATCTTGTCATTATTCTTACTACCAGTTACATTACAGAAATATCCATGGTACCTCATCCACATGGTACTTGGGGGTTAGACATCCTGGATCCAGGCTAATTTCTGCCCTCAAACCCAGACGTTGAGCATCTTTTTCTTTCTGATGCCAGGCAGTTGGCATGTCATCTCTTAAGGAAGTGACACTTTGATAGGAAGTGGTGGCTGGTGATGCTGCTTGAGTCAGTGGCTGCCTGTAGGTCTGGACAGAGCTGCCCGTGCCATGTCAGCATTTGGGCAGATCTCCTGTAAACCGCCTGGGCCACTAGATGTCAACAGGAGGGGCCAAGCCGAACTGTGCTATCATCCTTGATGCTCCGAATTCACCTAAATAATCACCTGTGAGCCAGAGTTCTGCAGGTTAATGACACGGCGTGTACATAAGCATTTCCCTTTGTGCTTTTTCGATTTGTTTCTGTTTAATTTCATCGAGTGCCTTCTTGTCCCTGAACCATCAGAGAGGCCCTGCTTCACCCGCTCTCTGTCAGCCATCTCCACACACAAGGGCCCTTTACACCACCCTCTTCTGGTCTGGATGCCTTGTCCTTTTCATCTCTCCTGATATGGCCATCCTCTTGAAGAATTTTGGCTCTGAAGCTTCAGGAACCATCCCAAAATCCACTGGTCAGCTCATTGTTTCTTGATGATAGCACCAAAACAACTACAACGATTAAGTGCCGACTCTGCCAGTTGCTGTGTGAAGTGCTTGGCATGCATTTTCTCATTTGATCCTTATAACTAATGGTATATTGTGGATACAAGTGTCTCAATTTGGCATAAAAAGGAATGGGAGCCCAGGAGAGTCATGTTCAAGGTCACGTGGCGGATCAACATCCAAGGCTTCGTTTTACCCAGGCCCACTCTGTGCTCCTTCCAGCTGCCGAAAGAGTTGATGTTGCAGTTCAAGCCTGGGGCCTATCTGCTGGAAGAACTACCTCTTGCCAGGGAGAGGTTAGTCTTTTGTTTGATTCAGGTCTTCAACTGATTGGAGGAGGCCCACCCACCATATGGAGAGCAATCTGCTTACTTAAAGTCCACCTATTTAATCTCATCCAAACACACTCACAGGAACACCCAGAATAATGTTTGATCACATACCTGGGCACGTGGCCCTGCCAAACTGACACACAAAATGAACCCCCACAATCTTCTTGTTCTGGTTTGATGATTACAGTCGAGGAAACATTTGACCATTTACATCGTACAGTACACTCATCAGGAATGGGCTCAAGCCTGCATTTGAACCCTAATCTCTCCATTTACTTATCACAAGACCCCAGGAAGGTAGACCAAGCTCAGCTGTTAACTGGAAATAATAATGGCTGGGAAGAATAACCCCAGGCTGTTGAGCAGATTAAACATCAGTGCATGTGGTGACAATAGGAACCCTCCCTATGCTGCTCTCCTTGGCCTTGGTGATATTCTCCTTCCCAGAAATGGGTCCTCCTTGACCCTGGGCTCCAGCTCCTGCTCTGAAGGCACTTCTTTTATAGTTCTGGCCTCAGGAGGTGCCTTGGATCCCTCAGCAGGAGCAGATGTGCTCCACAGAATGGAGAACGAACAGCTGAAGGCTGGACTGCATGCTTGCATGTGACCCCGTCAGGGCCCTGGCTCTTCAGGAAGGTGGCAGCCTTCCTGCTTATTTCAGCATCTAGCCAGCCACGGGGAAAAGCGTGGACCTAATGCAGGAAGGAATTGGGGGTTGGGACACAGGATGAAAAAGGATTCCAATCTTGGAGTTCCCATCCTGTGGTGGAGGTAGTGGGGGAGTCAGTGTGAGCACAGCGGACAGGAGGCATGGCTGTTCCGAACAGGCACTGTGCTTGAACAGTCAGCCAGATTAGGGAAAGGGGAAACTTGATGCCAGGACACCGCTAAATGGCACGTGTGGAGGTGGGGAAGGAAGGGAGCTAGCTGCCCGCCACTACCTGCCCCCTGCCCATCGTCTATCACAAGCTCAGACACTTCTGAACGCCATCTCATTCATTCTTCTTAACCAAGTCTCAGCTAAGTCCCAGAGCTAAGCTTGTCCGAGATCACACAGCCGTCCGGTCTTGGAGCTGAGATAGTAAGTAGGCTACCCCAGAGCCCGGCCATTTCTCTGAGGTTCTCTGACTGGAACTGAACCGGGGGAGAAACCTCAGGGAGCCCACTGGGAGCCTGGCCTGCCACACACATGCTCTGCCTCTCCCAGGCAGCTGGGGAAGGACCACCGAGTGGGACAGGCTTTGGGGGTCTCTGCCAGACTGGGCTGCAGCGCTGATAAAGTGCACACTCCTCTCCTATAAACTAACATCTCCCTGGCCACTTAGGAACCCCTCGGTCTTTCTGGGAAAAAGTGCCTGGCTGGGGGGCCTCCAGAGCTCTGTGCTCTCCATGAGGAATTATCACTGTTCAGAAAGGGGACCCCATCAGCAGACAGCTAGCGATCATACAGATCAACTCCAGAGCATCCTGATGGCCCCCACCCTGGGAACTTCTCAGCTCCCTCGGTGTCCGGCCCTGATCAGGGCTTCTGGGTCAGGACCAAGCCGCCCTCTAGGGAGCGTATCAGAAGACAGATGCCATCAAAAGATGGAGAAAGCAGGGCTGAGCCCCGAAATGAGAGCATAAAAGTTTTCTAGTTTACTTATTAGTACAATATGTAATTGGATAGAAAGAGCAGGTTTCAAAAATTTGTCTTACCATAATGACTATAATTTTTTAAAGATTGAAAATGAATCTGACTAGAAAATACCATTAAACTACCAAGTTGCTTAAAATTTAAAGGGTAATTCACATATAATGCTTTTATTTAATAGCCCAATTTACAAAACGTCTAAAATTAATGCGGATCTTTTCAGGACAAAATCAGCCGTAACTGCACCAACTAATTTTTGCTCATTTGAACTGAATTATTAATAAGAGAGAAATATACCATATGTTCCCCAAAGAGCTGGATACATTTATTTCAAATAAAAGCACTGTGTTTGGTGGAATATAAGAGGTTTAAATGCTTTCAGAGAAATGGGTTACTTATATACAGATTTAATAGAGTATAAATCAGGCAACGTAATTAAGGACACAGCTGCTTCTGAACCCAAAGCTGGCAGCTTTTGCTTTTGAAGTTCCTTTATCACCTGCATGGCTTTTCATCAGCAATCATTTGTTCTCGTGGAATAATACCAGTGCTTCAATGATTTTGCAGTTTATACTATATTGAAAAGGGATTTTATACAGCAGGTTTAGATTAACCTTGGTCATATCTATTCAGTTCATCTATTTCTCCCCTACAAGACATTTATTGAGTACCTACTATGTGTCATAGAGTGAATTAGTCTCTGAACAAAATGGACTTGGACCTTTCCCTTTCCTTCCTTTCCCTTCCTCCCTCCCTCCCTTCTCTTTTCCCTCCCTCCCTCCCTCCTTCCTTCCCTCCCTCCTTCCTGCCTGCCTTCCTTCCTTCCTTCCTTCCTTCCTTCCTTCCTTCCTTCCCTCCTTCCTTTCATTTACCTCTCATTCTGCAAACTCAGGACTCAGGTTCAAAGTGCCTGACTCCGGCTCACATGATGGAAGGGGTCAATGTTGCAGCAGGTGCACATGAGAGAAGAGGTTTTCCCCACTGCTGTCCGTGGTTTCTGCAGCCTTCGTCAGCCTTGGGAGTTTCTTGCCCTGAGGTGAGTTAGCAGACCCTAGTCGGCCCTTCCTCTTGCTCTGAGGGACTGAGTGCTTCCAGAATTAGAGCATCTCACAGCAGACCACCAGGGAAGAGCCTGCAGACGAGCAAGTTAAGGTATCACCAGCACAGAGAGGAACTGGGGACGGGCTTTCTGATCCATAAAATGTCCCCAGTTTTACAGCACAAGCTAACATTTCTTTGTGTTGGGTTGTAGTGCTTGAGTTTAATTCATCAGGTTGCAAGGGGTTTTGGAATATCTCACTCCATCCAAAGTCTGTCAGCATGTGGACAGCTGCAGAGACTGTGTTTGGGGTCTGCTGACCTCTGGGGGCTCTGCATGAACATCTCTGTGCCCATGACGTCTGAAAACCCGGGCAGGGCCCTGCATAGCGGGCACCCCGACCATGCTGCTGTTTGTGCTGTCATTGCTTTAGTTTCTGTCCCTACTTTGGATTCCCTGAAAGCCAAGAGCAGCCACTGTGTTGGGTCGATTGCTATTCCAGTGCCGTTTACAGTGTCCAGCGCCATTGTGGGTGCCCAAACCCCGTGTGCCATGAATGAGCAACTGAATGAATGAACGTGATTTCTAAATGATGGATTCTGATGCCCCTACTGGTTTTCCAGCCTCTGGCAAGTCTTTGCTGACCTTGGCAATGCCACGATGGCAAGCAGAGTTGAATTCAGGAGGATGCGCTCGTTTCCTCATAGGCCTGTGGGCAGATCAGGGCTGGTAACTGCGGCCTCTGAAAATCTGGTGTTAGTGCTTCAGCAGCAAGAGCAGCCGGCCTGAAACCCCAGAGCACTTGCGTGTTAAATGTATCTCAGTGAGTTTTTGTTTTAATGGAAGCAGTTATCCAACTAGCAGGCTTCAAATGGAAATAGCAGCTCTCTCTACATAATGGGTGAGGGGTACTTTAATTAATAGCACCTCTTGGATTTTAATGACAGTGGCTTTGGTTCCTCGCCATCTGATGACTACTTGAGCTATTGTTTTGGGGACGCAGGGACATGCAAACCTGCCTGAGTCGGCTGGGACACAATGGGCTTCTGCAGTTTGTGGGTTTGCTAAGCCCCACGCCTGTGCCTCGTTTATATCGCAGGGCAAGCACCCTACCCTGCGAGGTTGGGGGGAATAAAACCCTCTCCATTGTCTCTTTTATCGCGGTGCAAACTCAGAGTAGCATTTCCAGCTGCCTACGGAGCCGGAGCACAGCTTCCTGTTTATGGATGGCCGTTGCACTGTCGCAAAGTGGCTGTGCCCACAGGGGAAGTGCGCCGTTCAATAGCCTCCCAGCCTCCACAGGCGCCCTAATGGGCTGGCTCGTCTTGTCCTGGCTCAGATGTGCCGAGGAAGCCATTTTCTAAGACCCAGGGCTGCTCCTGCAGCCGATGGGGACAAAGCCTTCACTTCCCACCCAAAGAGGCCATGGCTAGGGTGGCAGGCCAGGAACAGAGCTTCCAACTAGGGAAAAACCACTCACATCAGCATCCCCCACCCCCACTCCAGGTCTTGTGTTGAGGGCTGAGGGTACAAGGTGAGGAAGACCTTCAAGGGACTCACTGTATGGGAGGAGACAGGCACGGAAGTGCTCTGTGACATGAGTGTGCCACACCTGGACCCTGGTTCCCCTGGCCCGTGCTTTGGCACCAGCCGGCGTCATCAGGCTCCAGGGGCGGGGGGAAAAGGCAGCCTTTCCAGCAGGCTGCAGAAGCCCCCGGTGCTGTGACAGGCTTTCCCCAGGAGAGCCTGTTCTGCTGCTGCCCTGAGGAGCCCCGGGGACGATGGTCCCGTCTTTTCAGGGGCTCTGCCCGAGAAGCTCCAAACCATCCCATGCCTGGGCTCGCCTCCACGCCCACCTGCCACACCGCAGTCATTGTGAGCCACAGAGGGAGAAAGGTGGCTGTTTCCAATGCAGGGACGCATGTGTGGGGCGTCCTTGGACCCTCTGCATCCTTCCTCCAGGGCCCCTGCTTGGATTTGGATCGGGCTGCTGAGGCCTTGCAAAGCTGGCCTGGTTACTCACCCACCTCTCCCAGTACATACACTCATCTGACAGCCTCCAGGGCCTCCTCATGGTGCGAGATAAATCCCGGGAATGGGGTCCGTTGCCGCGCCCTCACCTTTCACGCCAATACTGGGTCTCCCTCTCCCTCCTGCTGTGGGAAACGCCCTAGACTCCCCTGCATGCTGGGACCCTGCTTCCTGCAGTCTTCCCTCCGTTAGGAAGCCCTTGATTCCCCTGCTGGGGCGGTGACCCTCTATAGGGACCAGGTATGTTCCCTGCCCCAACAATATCCTTCTCTGGGGAGAGGAGACACCAGACGCTTCCCCTTAGATGCACATTTGAGGGGAAATGTGGATTTTTCTGTTCCCTGCTCTCTCCGGCTGGGATGCCGGGTGGGGCTATGATGACATCTCCCCCTCCTGCCGGACCAGCCCCTGACCAGGACCTCATCTGTGTGTCCAGAGCACATAAGAGCTGCAACTGGTGCTGAATGAGCAGATATCTGAAGAGCGTGTGTATGTGGGGTGGGGGCTGGAACGCCCCCCACTCGGGAGTAGGGTCTTGGCCTTTCCTGTGCCTGTGAACTGCCCACAGGACCCCTCTCCCCCGACAGTGGCACTGATTTCTCTGCCACCTGCCCTCTCAGACGCTCCTGGAGGCTCACAAGGCCAGGGAGGAGGTAATTAACACTCCCAGGTACTCAGGCTTCTTACCTGGGTATTTAAACCTCCCGATCTCTGCATTTAAATAATTAATTATCATCTAACTACCTGAAACAGAAGAGGAAGCCGCAGGCTTCCAATGTGCAGGTCCTTTAACCCGTAAACTTTGATCTCAGCCCCAAAGGTCAGCCATCAGCGCCTCACCCTGCAGCCTGGCTGATACTTAATTAGCCAATTAATGCATCATTTTATTGCCGGGTAGTTTAAGGGACTATGAGAAGAGGGTGGGCTGTCAGGGCTGCAGCCTTCGGTCATGGCCCTGTGCTTCTAATGCACGAATTAAATATCTGTATCTTCTAAAAGTCAGTGTGTGATTTATTGGAAAATTGGTGGAAACAGCCCTTAGCGGGTGTGTGTGTGTGTGTGTGTGTGTGTGTGTGTGTTCAAAATCTGGTTTAAAAGAGTGGCTGCTGGCTATGACTTTTTGATTTCCTCTATCCTACTGAATGCTATTAGCCTTCTTTCATGTAAAATAAATGTTTGAATGCAGCTCATAGCTTATTTATTCATTCCGTTCCCTTCACTGCCCACTATCATTATTTCTCAGTTGATTCTCTTCTTTGGGAGAGTAGAAATAAACTCTTCCCTTCGAGGCACAAATTTGGGATTCAGAGGACACGGAGGCCCCCTGAGCTGGCTCCCCTCCCCACTACCTGCCCCTTGTGGGGAGGAGCTGGAGGTGGTGCATTTTAGTCCTGGTAAATCATGTGGACCTCCAGCATGGAGAGGACTCCGGTGTGATTTTATTTGTAATTTGTTGTTATTTATTTATTGGAAAGTGTCCTTTCCCCAAAAGGAACACAGTCCCTGTTCCATTTTATAAGCCAATGTGAAGAAAGCCACTGTCACCATTTGCATAAGGAGGGGGGCATATGTTTCATCATAAATTGTATCATTATTAAAATACCTGGCTCTGAATCTGGGAAGTGTGGAGGGCCTTCTCTTCAGCTATGACCCTCTTCTGACCTTTAACTGGCTAGTTGAAGACCTTAAAGAAGTCCATTCGTTTAACGGAATTACCGTGGGTGTGGGGAAATGGACCCGCTTAAGACAGAACACAAGAAACAGTTCACAAAAGGATAGCTAAGATGGAAGGGATTGCCTTGCAGACAGAGAGTTCCCTGGCACTGGGGGCAATCAAGCTGATTTACTGGGAGGAAACAAGATCTGTCAGAGGTCAAGTCATGGAAGGAAGTGCGTTTCAGCTGAAGTGTGTGTTCCACCCACCATTGAGTCTCAGAGCCCAAGATTCAAATACTTCACATTTATAAACTGCAAAGCCTCTGTTAGCTTTGTTTTCCCAAAGGGCTAAAAACCCAAAGTGGGTTTGAAAACTTCTTCCCTGGCCCAGGCTGCCCACTCCCCCAGGATTCCCTTCACATGTGCTTTGCCTTTGCAGAATTAAAGGCCTCCACTGTCCAGCACTCTAGGGCAGTGGGTACTTAGCTATTGCTGAACAAATAAATGAACCATTGCATGTTACCTGGCGAGGAACGAAAAGAGGGATCATTTTTGTCTTGGGTCCTGCTGATGCACAGCTTTTCTTTGACATCTTTGCCTCCATATCTGACAATGGATGGGCTGCTCTCCCAGGGTGAGAAGGCCTCAGCACCTAGCAGAGGGTGCACGGGCAGCGAGAGCTCCTTGGTGCGGGCATTTGTGGGTTTGGTTGGGGTGAATGTGTGGCCGGCAGCTCAGCACAGCATCATATGGCTCTAGAGAATGTCCCCTGAAGCCAGACTGTTTTGTCCCAGCTGCTCCGCCATCTTGGATCTGCCTCCTCCTCTGCTATACAGGCACATGCTAGTGCCTCCTTCCTGAGGCTCTTGTGAGGATTAAGTGAGTTACTGCATGTGGAACATGCCGGGCACGTGGAAATGCTGCATGACTATGAACTATTTCTGTGAGCATCCACCACTTCTGACGTACCTCCCTTGAGCGCTGAAGTGAACTTTCTGGAAAAGAAGCCGCTGGGCTTGGTGCCAGTCCTTTGGAATGGTAGCGTGCGTGCCCAGCCTTACTAAACTGTGCGAGGTTGAGCAAATGCTGCTTCCAGTCATTGGAAAGTGCCTTCTAGAACATTCCAGTGAGGTGCAGGGCCTGTTTGGTCCTGCACAGAGTGGCCTCTTACTTTTGTCTTCGGATCTGCTTTTCAGGTTTATGTGACTTTACTAAACCGTTTCCTGTGACTTTAGCTTCATCTGGCAAACTTCGCTCTGGGATTCACCCCAGAGCTCCTCTCTTGGTCCTTTGAAAATTATTTTTCATGTGCTCTGGGCCAGCAGTTAAGATAACCATGGTGTTAGAATAGAGCATAAATTAACAGTAAGTCGTGTCTGAGTGAAGGGTGGAAGGGCTCCCCGACTAATAAAATATGGTAATTTCCTCCCCACGGTCTGGATTCTGTCTGTGGCCTTCCTCCTGGCCTCCCTTCCCTCCCTTGCCCTTCTTCGGTTCTTCCAGGCTCAGCACACGCTGTGGCCATTTGGATTTACATAGCAGAGCATGTCCCTAGCCTGATTTCAAACCTTCAATGGCTATTACGCCCATGAATAAAGCCCAACACCCTGCCCATCACGATCTGGCCCTGGGCCATCTCTCCAACCTCATGCTTGACTACTCTCTTTCTTGCTCAAATACCCTTTGGCCACATTGGGCACCCTTCAGTTCCTCAAACATCACTGGCCTTTCCTGCCCAGGGCCTTTGCACAGGCTACCTGGTGGGCCCTGGACATCCTTTGCCCCTCTGTGCTTATAGCTGTTTCCATGTCTTCTGGTTCCAAGCTTACTAGTCACCTCCTTGAAGAGACCTTTCCTGACTACCCAGCCTCTCCTTTTCCTGTTGCTGCCTCTTGTTGGATTCATTCTTTTTTTTCTTTTTAATGTTTCTTTTATATTTGAGAGGGAAAAAGAGAGAGAGAGGGAGGGAGGCAAGCAGAGAGAGGGGGAGACACAGAATCTGAAGCAGCCTCCAGGCTCTGAGCTGTCAACACAGAGCCTGATGCGGGGCTCGAACCCACAAACCGCAAGATCATGACCTGAGCCAAAGTGGAACACTTAACCGACTGAGCCCCCCAGGCGCCCCTTGGATTCATTCTTGGTACATATCAAATGTAAGGGTTCCTCTTTCCCTCTAAAATAGTAACTCCTCAAAGCACATATGCCTTGTTCGCCACTGTGACTGTCGTGCTTAGCATCGAGCACACGGTAAGCCATCAGAAGCTTCTGGTGGACGAACTTGAGCACGAGGATTTTGTGAGACCCATTTTCACCTTGTAGGTGGCTTTCTAAATTTTTTCTGAGCATGGAAGTTGCTGACCAAATCCTCTCTGGGAATGCAGGCATCGCGACAGTAAAGAACATATGCTGACTGTAGGGTCGTCACGTGTGAGGTCCCCAGTGAGGCAGGCACCATTCACGGCCCCTCCCATGTCTCGTGGGCCCGCTGCTGAGTTCCCTGCTGTTCTCTGCAGCGGCCAAGGGCACCCCCCAGCTCACCTCAGCTTGCTGTTACCACGTTAAGATCTATAACTTGAGCTTTATATTACTACTGTGAGGGCTAAGTAAGGCAGATGTTATTTACTTCCCTCTGACAGATGAGAAAAGCCAGAACCAGGTCAAGACCTCGAAAGTCAAACAGCAAGACAATGGCGGAGACGAGGCCTCACATTCTTGGCCTTGTGCTTGCTGCCTTCACTTCTGGTCGTTCCAAACTCTGCCTGGTCTGCTCTTTTCACAGGGAAGGGCTCACTGGTTGGGAATTTGCTATTATCGCTTACCATGTATCTTTCTCTGGAATGCCAGGCTTTCGATAAATGTGTTTCCTACCTTTCCCACCACCACCCCAACACCCAAAAAGAGACACGTGTTAGCAGGAAAGGATGCCCCACATTAATTGAGGGTCAAGTACTATAGCCATTGCTTTACGTGTTTTTTGGACTTAACAACAATCCCATGAAATCCTTGTTTTGCAGGAAAGCTTGTATCCAAAAAGCCTGACACAGTGCCTGGCACATAGTGAGAACGTGACAAGTAGTTGCTATGGACCAAATGTTCGTGTTTCCCCAAATCGACGTGTGGAAGCCCCAGTCTCCAGGGTGATGGTGTTTGGAGGTGGGGCCTTTGGGAGGCAGTTGAATTTGATGAGGTTATGAGGGTGGCCCCACGATGGGATTAGTGTCCTTCTAAGAAGAGAAAGAGACACCAGAGTTCTCTCTGTCTCTGCCACGTGAGCACACAGCGAGAAGGCGGCCATCTGCAATATCCAGGATGTGGGCTCTCACCAGATACCAGATCTGCCAGCACTGTGACCTTGGACTTCCCCACCCCCAGCCCTGTGAGAAATACATGTTTGCTGTTTATTATCCAGTCTTCGGTACTTTGTAATAGCAACCCATCCTGATGAAGACAGTTGTCATTGAAAGAATGAGACCCGGAGAGGTTTCTTCCTCAGATCACACAGCCAGTAGGTGGCGTCTATCCCATTTCTAGCCCCAGGACCTCACCCTCAAGCTTGCACAGAGGCCTGTTTTCTTTGTCATCAGCGCCTGCCTGGGGTACTCAACTGTGTTCCCTCGGTGTCCACAGACTGAATGAAACACCACGTGCTTCCTCAGTTTGGTCCTAAGTCTCCGAGTGGCTGGTCCCTCTGCAGCTGCTGCCTGGCATCACCAGCCATCCCTCAGAAAGGGCTCATCCCAGCCCTGCCTGGGGACACAGGCGCCGGGACACTGTGCTCCGTGCACCCCCCACAAGTCACCGTCCTGCTCACTGGATCACTGACTCACACAGGAGGAGAGATGTGCACGGCCACGTGTAATGGCTGCTTGGGAACCGTGACAGTCCACCCCATTCCCACCTTGTCTCTGGCCCGTGGCGCTGACAGGTTGCCCCCTACACCTGCGCAGATGAGGAGCAGCCAGACCTGCCTGGCGGGCCAGAGGCGTTTGGCTGCTGGATGGCAAGCCTGAGCCCAGGAAGGCGCCCCCAAGAAGAGCATGGTGTTGTCAGCTCTGCCATTTTGCATCCCTAAGTCGGTGATGGAGATGGCAGCCAGGACTTGCCGGCCCACACATGCATCCATGGATAACTGATACAACTTTTAATGGTGGAACGTTCCTTCAGCTTATAAAGACACATGTTGTACTGAAGATCTCAAAGCGTAAAATAAAAATCGGCCCACGTGTGTGACAAACAGATGACAAGAGGAAAGGGGCAGGGACCCAGAGGTTCTCTGTTGAGACCTGCGGCATCACGGGAGGGGCTTTAGCACAGTGACGTGGCATTTGGATGGTCAGTTGCCAGTATAGCCACGGGCCAGGTGCAGGGACACACTGAGAAGCAAGCCCTGGACCCCGCCTTTATGGAGTTCACAGCCCCGTGTGCGAGGCACGTGAGCAAATGTGCACCTGCCACCCAGATAAAAACATGCCAACAGTAGGGCCATCGTGGGGCCTTCTGAATTCATTCTGGGGGCTTGGGGCAGGAAGGTGCCCTGGGAGATGGGACATGAAAGATAAGATTCTTTAGGAGAATAGGAATTAGTGTAGCAAAGAAGTGGGTTTAATGGGCAGGGGTGTTCTGACTTGCCCCTCATAGTAATCTTGGGCAACAGACCCTATTCCCATCTCCATTTTCCAACAGAAGCTTGGAAAAATCCAGTACTTACCAGCCTAGGAACACTAAGCTGAGAAGTAACAAAGCTGCAATCAGAACCCAGTTCATGCGAGTTTAAAGTTGTTTTTTCTTCTCTCTTTGGTCCATTATGCGTTTCCTTCTCAAAAGGGTCGTTGCATTTGGTGCATTTGGTGGGAGAATCAGTCCTTTGTCTTGTGAGTAGAAGCGTCCCAGCATCTTGCATCTGGAAATTCAAGGAGTGGATTGCAGTTGCAGGCTGAGTGTGGGATTTACACCCCCTATCCCTTCCCCAGGCACCTCCCTGCTCCCCACCAATTGATCTGAGATGGAGTTCACGGAAACATGCAGTGATGCCCTGGGTTTGGAACTTCTTGACTTTGAAGCTGTGGGTGTGTCATATACGAGAAACTACTGATATGCCTAGAGTCTTATGCAAGAGATGGCAAGGAGAGTAAGGACCAGCTTAGACTTGACCCTAAAGATAATGGCAAGCTTTTGCAGGTTATCCAACAAGGGGCTGACTGAGCCCTTGAAGTTCTATAGTTTGAGTGAGCAGCCCCGTTCATCAAGGCTATTTTTCAAACACCGTCTTTGAATTGCATTTTTAAATCAAAACAGTCCCAATTTGCTATTGAGTGTTGCCTTCCACACCTGCTGTCCTGAGAAGAATAGATTGGAAGAGGAAAGAACCAGAAGCAGGGAAAGCAGCTGGGAGAATGTACAGTAACACAGTCAGACACCAGAACCCACAGCACAGACGTGGCCACGCAACTGGGCTTTTGAAATATCCAGGAGTTAGAAACAGCAGGGCTTGCCGGCCAAGTGGAATATGCAGTATTTGGGGCAAAAAGGGCATGTCTGCCCCCAGGTTTGGGGCTTGGGTGGTTGGGTGAGTGATGAGGCCGTCCACTGGGGAGCAAACTGGGGGGCTAGGGAGGCAGGTAGAGAGATGAGGAGCTGTATTTTGGATGGTTGTGTTGTGTCAGTGAAACATCAGAAGGGATACGGTGTCCCGTGGGCAGGTAGGTAGGAGATCAGGAGCTCATCCAGAGTTGGGTCCATAGGCTGCAGCTGAAGCCACACTATTGCTACTTAAAAGCAACAACAAAAGAGCTACAATTTCAGCTGACAGTCTCCTGGACAGGCAGGTGGGTCAGCACAGAGCCCAGCCACTGACTCTGCGCTGGGGGATGATGTCTTTTGTGCCTGGTCCAGATCGGAGAGAGAGTGGCAGCCCAGAGTCTTCTCTCCGCCATCCGGGATATCCTCGGCTGAATGCCAGGCATCAAGGACGGTCCCTTAGCCCCTTTGGATTTCCTGGGCTTTGTTGGGCCTGGGTCACGGTGGTAATGTTATTTAAATCTCGGGTTTGAATGGAACATTACTGAATGCCTCCTCAACCACACAACACTTGTGATGGGCCATAGTGAATGGGGGATTAGGCAGATAAATTGCTATTGTGACTCTAACACTATCACCAGGTTTGCTGAGGACAATAATTATGTAGCTTACAGTGTTTGGAAATACTGTCTAAAT
>NW_027529672.1:465052-558135 GCF_008692635.1 Crocuta crocuta
CACATGTTGTTTGTGATGGAAAACAATTAGACAAAAGGTGCTTTTGGTAAGCTGCCTGGGATTCAGATCAGCTTGATGAATGGGCTTTCTCCTGGACCCTCAGCATTTGTTAGAAGTAAATTATATGTCATTTCAAATCCAAAAGATCTGCCTTCCATGTTTATTGGGATAAATTAAATCTTCTAAGGAGGGTAAACAGAAAGTCCTGGTAATTATTTGCTTCTGTATAATTTAAGCTAAAAAAGGATGTGGCCAAGAGGGGGACAGGGCTAGTAACAGCCTGCATTGTGCCCAATACAGAGAAGGTACAATGGGGACATTTAATTTGATACTGATCTACACGTGTCGCATCAAGTTGGGGTGAAAACACCAGGGCTGTTTTCAAATTCAGCCTTTGAGTTGCAAATTTCAACCAACATCATCTTGATTCGCTACTTGAGACTTAACTTTTATAAATTTAAGAGGCTTCCTTGCAGAGGTGATAGTGCTTCTCTGATCAGACAGGCTTCCTGTCCTAAAACCAGGATAGGACTTTCTCCTTGCTTATACTAAGCCCAGATCTGAAGGCTTCATCAGCATTGGTAGGAATCCAGCAACTCATTTATCCACCCATCCAGCCCCTCACATGTTCATCCATCCATCCCTCCATCCACCCACCCACCTATCCATTCATCCACCCACTTATCCATCCATCCACCCATCCATCCACCCACCTAGACATCCATCCATCCCTCCATCTACCCATCTAGATATCCATCCACCCATATTCACCTATCCATCTATCCATCCATCCCTCCCTCATCCACCCACCTCTCCATCCATCCATCCCTCCCTCCATCCATCTATCCATCTATCCCTCCCTCCCTCCCTCCATCCACCCACCTAGACATCCATCCACCCATATTCACCTATCCATCCATCCACCGACACACCCACCTATCCATCCATCCACCCACATATTCATCCATCTATCCGTCCATCCACCCACTCATTCTTCCATCCTTTTGTACTCACCTATGCATCCATCTATTCATTCATCCACCTGTCTACCCACCTTTCCAAAAATACTTACTGAATACTTCTGTTGAATACTGTCTCCCCACATATGAGCAACACAACCCATTGACAAGAACAAAGCTGAGGTAATTGCTCCATGGTAAGGGAGAGCACCACTTCTATAGAGCTTTGGGAGTCAGTGTCTCAATGGGGGAAGGCAAGATCAGAATTTATTGAGAATTGAGAGTTTGGTTTAATGGTGGGGCTTTCAGTGTGGGAATTGTGGGAAGACTGGATTAAGGTTAGATGAAGATCTTGATACAGCAGGCAAGGAATGTAGAAACAGCAAGGCAGGGTTTTAGAGGTGAGAGGTTCGAAGAATCATAGGGTACAAACTGTGTGCTTCAACCTGTTGAAGAATTGATATGTCTTTTGAGAGGTTTCTCCAGTGAACAATCAAGCCATTTGCCTGGGTAAGATGCTTCCAGATACACAGTCATGCTAATGAAGCAGTGGGACACACAGTCTTGTTTGTGTAGACAGGTGCGATTTGGGACCTCAGTGTCCAGGTTGAAGGCAGAGTACATGGGTTTCATTCTCACCTCTAGGGTGTCTGGCTGGAGGGCAGCAAGCCACAGTGGTGGACCTGGGAGGAATTTCTGAGTCCAGCCAAGGTGCCGGGTCAGGCTTCAGTTCCTCTGCTTGGTCTTTGTGTCTCTGCCCTACATCCCTGCAAACACCCAACCAACATCAGGTACCACTTGGTAACTTCCTCCTGGTTCAGGTGCAGGAGGGGGTTGCACCCGCACCCTGAGGTGGGCCCAACCAAGGGACGAGAAGGAAGCAGGGGCAGGGGAGGGAAGTGAAACGATTGTCAGTCTCCAGGCAGTATCCCCAGCACCCCAGGCCGGGAACAGCTCCCTGTCTTGACTGCTGCCTGGCGCCTGCCCAAGATGTAGTCTGTGGTGTGAGGGTCCAAGCTCAGGTTTCACTGGTCCAGCCAGTGATAACATCTGGCTCTTGGGGTCCTAGGCCAGTGACCTCTTAGGCTCCCTGGTGCCTCGCAGTCTGCAGGGAAAGTTTCCTCTGCTTCTGGGCTGACAAGCCTCCTTTACTAACACAAAGTTAGCCCAGCTTTCTGGCCCCTCCCTGAGCTGACTGTCTCCTTCATACAGAGTTCTGCACTGTCCTGCCCTGGGGGCTCTGCCTGGCTCAGCTTTGAAGGAAAATTCCATCCGGCCATTGCTGCTGCCCAAACACCATCTATGCCCTTGGCCTGAGCCTGAAAGAACAGACCTGTAAAATCCCAAATGTTACTGCTTCAGCTTCTGTCATCAACCTTAATCATGGCTGGTTGGAATTAAGAGACAGTAACCAGTGCCTATTAGTAAATGCTGACAGTAAAGTGTGACCTGTCCCCGAGTACAGAGTAGCTTTCCTGCATGAGCTGATTCAGTCCTTGGACACAGTGGCGATAGCTTATTTAACAGAGGCAGAAGAGAGGCGCCTGGGTGGCTCAGTCAGTTAAGCATCTGACTCCTGATTTTGGCTTAGGTCATGGTCTCATGGTGGTTTGAGGCCCACGTCAGGCCCTGAGCTGATAGCAAGGAGCCTGCTTGGGATTCTCTCTTTGTCTTTCTGCCCCTCCCCTGTGCCCCCTCTCTGCCTCTGTCTCACTCTCAAAACAAATAAATAAACTTAAAGAAAAAAAAAGGGAGGAAGAAGAGGCTGGTAGTGAGGTCAGTTTCCCAAGAAACAAGCCCCTGGAAGTGGGGACTCCACAGGTCCCCCTGTGACCTAACAGAAGCAGAGGGAGACTGAATAGAATCGCTTGTGACAGACCAGGGTTGGAGTGCAAGCCCCGCCTCCGAGCAGCCCCAGCCCTTCCTGAATTCAACGACAAAACCCCCGTGTGAACCACAGCATTGCATGGGCTCTTCTGCAAGTCAGAGACCATGAGCCAACTGTCATGCTTAGCCACGTATGTCAGCAAGACGATGTTGAGCCAAATAGAACAGTTCTCTCTCTCTCTCTTTTATTTATTTATCTAAAGTTTATTTATTTTGAGAGAGAGACAACACAAGCAGGGGAGGGGCAGAGAGAGAGAGAAAGAGAGAGAGAATCCCAAGCAGGCTCCGCACTGTCAGCACAGAGCCTGACATGGAGCTCGAACCCATGAACCATGAGATCATGACCTGAGCCAAAACCAAGAATCAGACACTTAACAGACGGAGCCACCCAGGTGCCCCAGGTCTCTCTGTTAAAGACTGGAATTCCGCTCTTTCCTCGCTCCTATATCCTGCCTCTGTTCCCCAAGACTTGCTGGCTGCCTCTCCCTGGGTTTTATCTTTCTTCCTGTTGGCCGGTCCATGATTTGAGCGCATCTTCCCTTTGGAACTCCGTGTATTACCGCCCCTTCCTGGTACCGTCTCCCCCCGGACTGTCCCATCTCTTTCCTCAAAGGCCACGCCCCCCACCCCGACCCTTCACGGATGCTTGTGTTTGATGTGGCTCCTGTCCTTTCTGGGACCTTCTGTCTCTGTCCCCACCCCACCCCCAACCTACCCCCATCCCCTCTGGTTCTTTTCTCCACACCAGTGGTTCTCAAAGCACAGTTCCAGGGCCGGCAGCATTGATGTCACCTGGGAACTTGTCAGAAATTAGACCTATCAGGTTCAAACACCAGGGGCAGGCCCAGCGCTCCACGTTTTACCAGCCTTCTGGGTGCCCCTGAGAGGTTTCGTCTACACTCTCCTGTATGATCTGTAAAGCTCTGCTCACCTTTTCTAGGAGAATCCCTCCCAAGGCTCTGTCCCAAGCCCGACGCTCTCCTCAGTGCTCGGTGATTTCATGAGAACGTGATGATTTCTCAGGACAAGAGATTCACAGAAGGAGCTGGTAGAAGCCCCAAAGATGGGTCAGTTGGAACAACCCTTTCACTTTAGAGAATCCTGGCCCTCAGAAGGCTTAAGGGGCCCACAAAGTTAACACAGTTTCTAATCCAAAGAGGACTTTCTTTTTCATCAGCTCGATCCTTCCTCAAAGTAAACCATAGGTTTGGGGGTGTGGATGCGCATTTCATGGACTCCAGGGGGACTCCGGTTGAAACCTCTTTCTGTGCCTCAGGAACCTGCATAGGTCTGAACCCTCCCTTCACATGCGGGTTGAGAGCAGTTCCCAGAAACCTACCAGGGATGGAGATGTTCATTGATTTCCATTCGAAAACACAGTCTTGGTGAGTGTGGATTACCATGCCTCAAAAGGTTCCCACACTAATAAGATTCTGATTAGATACTAATTAGTCTCATTGTTATGAGCCTGTTAAAAATCTCCCAGGCTCTCCTATGCCCTGTACACCTGGTCTAACAGACCCCCGAAAGACAAAATCTGCTGGGAGCCCAGGCTTGCTTGGACCTGCTTGGGAAAAGCTGCTTTCCTGGGGACCCCGCCCTGCTGCCAGCCTGGCCATGGGATTAGGCACGGGTCAGAGCTGGGGTCACAGGACAAAGATCAAATGTCAGCCCCTGGGGCTAAGGCTGGGCCCACGACACAGGCCAAGTTATTTTCCTAAGTGACTCATCCTCCAGTCCAAGCTCAGATTCAGGGGTAGGGCTGTCCAAGGGACGGGCAGAGACAGGGGCTTGGAGGCTGGGGTCTGGACCGGCCCGCCATCCCTGCTTCTCTGGCATCTGTGGTCCCCCAAGTTCAGGGTCGCTGGAAGGAAGGCTCCACTGGTGAGCTCAGTGTCATCATAGCTGTGTCTCCCGAGGTTTACTCTGCCCCCAGGACTGTGCCTCCTGACGGAGTGACCTTCTCAATGCCTCCTGATATCAAGGAGAGAGATGCTATTTTTGTTTAAGGAGGTGAAATTCACACGAAATAAAATTAACCATGTTAAGGTGACCTTCAATTGATTTCAGCACTTCACAGTGTTGGCCTACCAACGTCTCTGTCTAGTTTCAAAGCATTTTCAACATCCCCAAACAAAACCCTGTACAAATTTAAACAGTTTTTCTGCTTCCCCTCTTCCCCTCTACATCTGGCCATCACTAATCTGCTTTCTGTCTCAATGGCTTAACTTATTCTGAATAGTTCATATAAATGGAATCATATAATATGTGGCCTTTTTTCTTAGCATAATGTGTTCAAATTTCACCTATATTGTAGCCTGTGTCAGCACCTCATTCTTTTTTTTTTTTTTTTATGGCTGAATAATACTCCTTTGGGTGGATATGCCACCATTTTGTCTGTCTGTTTATCCATGGATGGCTATTTGGGCTGTTTCCACCTTGGGAGGGGCTATTTTCATTACTATTTCACAGGTTCAGGGTTTCAGAGTCTGACACTCTTTTCCAAGGTCACCCAGTGACTGGCTGAGCTGGGCATTGAATTCAAGTTTTAAAATCTCCACTCTTAATTACAAGCTCTGCTACCTCTCAACCTATCTCAGCAGCTAGCTGGTAATGGGCTAAAAAGATGGAGGAATGGGATTCTCTGGCTCTTCTCCCAGGACTCCTTGAGGAAGGGGGTTCTCGGCTGGTCCATGTTTTGAATACCATTTTCCAGGCAGAAAAACAAGAATCCTCATAGGAGATTAATATCTAATGTCACATAATTCTTTGTGATAGTTCTTTAAAAAAATTGCACTTATTGAGGTGTAAGTTACGTGCAATAAAATTCACCAACATGCAGTGTACCATTTGATGAGCTCTGACCGATGAACACTGTTGCATCACCACCTCCACAATCAAGACAGAAAGTATTTCTCTTTCCTCATCATGCTTCTCGCCATTACCTGTCACAGTAGCTCCCCCCCCCACTGAGGCCCCGGCTTCCCCTACCTAGGTAGCGCCTTGCAATTCCTGCGTGTGTAGCTTATTCTTTTCTTGCCCGGTGGTAGTCGTGATTTGGGTCTGCCTCAATTTGTTTATCCATTCCCCCGCTGATGGACATTTGGGTAATTTCCAGTCTTGGGCTATTATGAATAAAGCTGCTGTGAACATTCCTTCCTGGGACCCCTTAAAGTTCACCAATAGTTCTACCTCTTTCTTCCCTGGGGGTGATGTCACAGTGCTCAGAGGGCACCCCAAAGGCCTCCCAGCAGGCAGGCTGGAACTGGGGATAAAGCTTGCATTCAAAAAAACTCTCCTCTCAGGGCGCCTGGGTAGCTCAGTCGGTTAAGTGTCGGAACTCTACTCAGGTCATGATCTCATGGTTCGTGGGTTCGAGTCCCACATCAGGCTCTGTGCTGACAGCTAGCTCAGAGCCTGGAGCCTGTTTCAGATTCTGTGTCTCCCTCTCTCTGTGACCGTCTCCTGCTCATGCCGTGTCTCTCTCTCTCTCTCAGAAATAAAATATTAAAAAAATAACCACAAAAACTCTCCTCTCAATATTCTGAGCTGATGACTCAGAAGATGTCAGCCCCTGTGGTTTGTAATGATATTTTTAAGGGCTTTCCTCAAAGTGCTTCTGCTGGTACCCTCAGGTCGCTGGTGGTGGCAGATGGCCCACCTTTCTTTTCTTCTCTGCATGAGATGGGACTCCTGGTGAATGCAGAACTTCAGAGGGGCCGAGGCTCGGGCCCTCCTCACTGCCTGGCCCATCTCCCAGGCTTTGGGCCTGTACTTACCTGCTGTTAGAATTTTCCTAGGCAGACAGTTAGGGTGCCCCCATGCTGCTTGGAACGGAAAAGGAAAATGAGAAGGCAAATGTCCAGGCAAATGCCCGTGGTTTTGAAAACAGAGCTATTCTCTTTCAGGACCTTTCTAGGCGAGTCATTTGCATGCCCATCTGATAGCAGGGGCCTAGCCAGGCCCAACCGATAAAGCCCATCAGGGACCTTTGAAGGGAAAATAAACATTTGCTTCTTACGGGGGCCCCTAGAAGATCATTTGCATAAAAGCCTGCAGGTTTTCCAAGACCTTTGGTGGGTAGGGGGGTGGGAAGTGAGGTGGAAGAGAGTGAGTTTGCATGATTCTGGTAAAGCAGAACTAAGTGGTTCAGGTTAATCCATATTGTTTTCTTATTATTTGCAAAGATAAGGGATGGGAGAAGTTCAGGCTGGGGCCCTGATCCTTGCTCTGGTTCTACTACTGATTTCTCACTTGACCTCTTTGGACCTCCATTTCCTCTTCTATAAAATTAGTAAATGGGGCCACATTCCCCCATTTAAGCCATCTGCGTTTATTGAGCATATGTTATGTGCCAGGTACTCCGTCTGCTAGGAGATTCAGGTACAACAGGACAGATAAGTGCCTGCTTTCCAAGAGCTCTCTGCCCCTTGGGAGTCAAGCACATCAGCAGCCAGGAGCCAGTGACAGTGCTAGACAGGAAGAGGGTCCCCGCCCAGCGTGAGGCTAGAAGAGGGAGGAAAGATTGCAGGGGGAAGTAAGACCATCTCCCAGTCCCTGCTGCGCTCATGGCGTCTCTCAGCTCCTCAGCTCCCGATGATCAGTCAGCATTTCTCCCATATGGACAGACTCCTTTTACAAATGCAAATAACAAGTGTAAATGACTCTGGCCATCAGAATTATGGCTGCCTTTTCCTCTCTACTCTCCCTCCCTCCTTTAGGTTCCCTGGAAAGTATCCTAGAAGAGACCCATTAGACCCTCTGGCAGAAGACCTGATGTCACAACCTCAAGCATGGTGTCGATGGGGCCACATCTGTGCTCGGCACAGCTTCTGGGTTTGTGAATCTACATAAAACGTTGACCTCTTGTAAGCACACGAGGAAAAGACTAGGATGTGATTCTGGAGGAAATACGTAAGTCCATAAAAATTTTTTTCTATGCGAGAGTAGAAGTCTAAAAGTCATAAATGACTGGGGGGCACCCGGGTGGCTCAGACAGTTAAGCATCTGACTCTTGGTTTGGGCTCAGGTCACGATCTCACCGTTCAAGAGTGTGAGCCCCACATCAGGCTCCACACTGACAGTACAGAGCCTGCTGGGGATTCTCTCTCTCTCTCTCTGCTACTTTCCTCTTCTTTCTCTCTCTTTCAAAATAAAAAAAAAAAAAAGGAAAGAATTTGATGTTGTGCAAGGGATACCAGCCGAGACCTTCTCTCAGTCAGGAGGCAGTGCCAGACAGCAGACAGAGCCCTGGGAGGGATCCGGAGACTGGACTCACATCCTGGCTTTGTCTTTCACAGACAAGCCCTCTGAGACTCAGTGTTCCCATCTGTAAAATGAGCAGGCTGGAGCAGGCAGGCTAGGTGTCTTTGATGCCTGACCCTGGGACTTGCCCAGAGGAGAGCATAGTCTTCCTTGTGACTCATTAGGGAAAACCTGATTCAGAGAGCTCAAGCCTAGCCAACACCCATCGGATGATGGAATGGACTGATGGAAAGGCTGAGACGGCTCCTGGCTGGTGAGTGGGTTTTGTCCTTTTAAAAGGATCGTGCGACACAGAGATCCTCAAAGAAAGACCACTTTGGTTTGTGCCACGGCACATAGGCTATCCTGTTTGCAGATGGGTGCTTCTCAGAATGCTCTGGGTGCATTGCCTGCTATGGACATGCCTCCTAAAGAACGTATTTTAGCCCAGAACCTTAGCATCACTGGCTTTTTCAAAGGAACACAAGCTTTGACGGCTGCAAACCATCGGAGACCTCCCTCCTCTGGTCCTCTTTGCCTTTAAGAATTCTTATTGTGACTGACGACACTCTCTGGGTACGATTAATTAAATCAATGGCCCTCTCGTAAATTTAAAAATACAACCCCCATGCCTTTAAATCTCTGAATCCCAGCTGGGAAACTGAAAGGCGTGAAATACACAGTCATCATGTCACAGTCATGGAAACGGGATCCCGGAGCTGTAATTCTGTGATAAATGTCTCTGAGCCACACACCCACAGTTTGGTTACGCCCCAGAGGCGTCAGGAGGGCCCCCGAGAAGGAGAAGGGAAGGTTCCAGAAGGAGAGACTGGGCTGCCCTGTGGTGTGGTCTGGGGATCAGTGTAGACTGGAAGCTCAGACAACAATGTAGGGCAAGGCCTGGGCTTTCTAGAAAGTTCAGAATCTAGTTGTTGTCTCCATCCATGGATTTAGAAAGAAATCCCAGAAGTTCCACGGAGACCACAGGGAGGAAACATGGGCTGTGTCCTGCTCATTGTCCTGAGTGAGAAGATGCAGGAAGTGACCCCTGGGGACCGCACAGAAGGCTAGATAGCTCAGACCCGGCTGTGCAAACAACCTTCTTTCAACACTGAGGACCTACTAAGCACCAGGCTCCGACCTAGACACTGACAGGTGGGCTGGCCCCTGCCTGGAGGCGGGGAGCACCCTAGAAGGGCCGGAGACCGTAGGACAGGTGGATCCTGCATCCGTGGGCAGCCTGACTGCTGGGATGCAGGGCTCTCGGGAAGGGACTTCTGAACGAACTGAAGGGCTAGTGGGGGCCCCCCAGGGAAAGAGAAAGATGTAGGGCGGGGCTCCCTGCAGAGGGCTGGAGGAGGAGAGGGTATGGCACAGAACTTGAGGGACCGGAAGTTGTTCAACATGACCCAGATTGGGGGTGTTGAGCCCTGGCCATGACACAAGCTTCTGGACAGCCTAGAAGGATGCCATCTCAGTGCCCTTAGAGCCCGGGTGAGGGTCTCAGGTGGCAAGGATGGAGGCAGATGGGCTATGCATTCCGGGCATTCAGCAAGTGCCCTTTGGTGCAATTTGGGAATTCGCTTTATTACTCAATTTGACACAATATTGAAGTTGAGACTTTTCTGTCCCCTTTGGTTTCAGTAGATTCTATTCATTTTTATTTCTTTTTGTTTTTGTTTTTGGTGGATATTGTTCCCAGTTCACTGAGAATTGTATTTCAGAAAATACTGTTTCCTGAACTCCTTGACTTTTCATTACAACAATTATTTTATTCAGCACAAATGAAGGACAGGGCTATTTCACAGGTGCTAATAAGCCTGCAGCCNGCCCCACTGCTAATCTCACTTCTAGGGAGAGAAAGCCAAGCAGGCAGCTAGGGGGCAGGGTGGGAATCCACAAGCACTGTAATCTCTCCGAACACTAGTGGGTTCTTGGCAGGATCTCAGGGTCTGACAGCAGCCTCTCACCGAAATCTGCAAGGGAGGTGCTGCTTTCCTGATCCGACCGATGAGGAAACAGGGGTCTGAGAGATCCCGTGACCACCCAAATGAGAAAGCAGAACAAGAGCTGTGTCTAGAGACGATGTTTCTTCTGTCAGCCGCATCCAGCCGGGTGAGTTCCTACTTCACTCTAGCTGTAGTCTCCCCAAACTCCCCTTTCTGCTGAGGCCAGCAGACCTTGGCTCTCCCGGGGAAGCAAACGTGGACCCTGCACGTTCCAAGGGTCTAAAGTGTCCCCCCCCCTCCCCACCCCCCGCGTGCTCATTCCATGCTAAAGGCTCAAAGTCACGGTCAGGGGAGGTGGGCTCATTCTTTTTGTTTGTCCACCCAAGAGCCCTGACGTTCCCAGACCCACCTGGGAAAAATGACTGCCCAAACTGGGCCTTTTTGTTTTTTAAATCCTTTATTTATTTCTAGGAGAGAGAGAGAGAGAGACAGCGTGAGCAGGGGAGGGCCAGGGAGAGAGGGAGACACAGACTGGAACAGGCTCCAGGCTCCGAGCTGGCAGTCAGCACAGAGACCGACGCGGGGCTCGAACCCACGAACCGCGAGATCATGACCTAAGCGAAAGTCGGACGCTTAACCGACTAAGCCACCCAGGCGCCCCCCAAACTGTGCCTTTTAAACTTCTTTTGTTAGCAGTGGAATGTTAAGGCAACGTTGAATGTAAGTAAATATATTGCTTTGGGCTGGTGACAGAGGAGAAGGGGGCCCTGCTGTTGTTCTCTGCCCCCCCGCCCCCCCAGGGTCCTCAGGATGCTGCTATGTCCTCCCTCTGGCTCCCAGCTCCACCTGCCCCATCTGCACAAGCAGCGTTTGAAACCATGTCTCAAAAATATTCTTGAATCTACATCTACTTTCAGCTTATGCTCGGTTCTTAGCATTAAAATAAACGCTAGCACCTCATTACGCACTGTATGAAGCAGAACTTCCTTTCATTTTTAAAACTGTCTCCTTCAAGCTCCAGAGGCTGCTTTCTAATTTGTGCAGGGGCCCACATGGTTTCCTAGGAAAAGTGCAGCGTTGGGAGCCAACCATCCTGGGCTTCATCCCGGGTGCTGGGCTACCTAACGACTACTTCCCCTCTGTGTCCATCCTTCCCTTGGGAAATATCCACCTTGCGGGGACTCATTGTAATTAAATCAGACACTGCGTGAGGTGTTTTTCTTTTCCTGGTGTCCTGGGTTTTACAGACTCAGGTCACCTGTACGTCTCCTTTGTGGCTGCTGGATATGTTGACTGTTGACCCCATCCTACCTGCTGCGCCTCCCTGCCGATCTTCTCTCTTTATAGATTGGATTTTGGTAAACACAGAAGGAATGAATGTCCTTTGCTTGCTTATTCTGGGATTGTGCTGATCTTATAAAGCTGGACTTTTTTTTTTTTAAATCTCTGAAAGCTAATCCTGGCATGGACCTTTCATTCAAGTAAGCAGTGACTCGAACATGGGGCCTTTAAACCCTGTTGGATGGGGGGTCCTTCACAGGAGGTTTTAACCAAGAGGGGCTACTCACACCCTGGAGCCCCCTGCTCATGTGTTTCTGCTTGGAGCAGAGCCCTGTGATGTCATCTACACCCCCTTCTCCACGACTTCCTGTAGGTTACCCCACTCCTCCATCTTGGTCCTCAACCCAAGGCCTCCAAGTCCCCGATGGGTCCTGGACCACAGATTTGAGGCCTTTCTACTCCCTTTGATTCGGTCTTTGGCAGAGCCCCAGGAATGGGAGTCCTCGGTGGCACCTGGCCCTTTCTAGTCACCGACAAGGGAAACCTGAGAAACCATTCTCAGAAATGGAACTAAATTGTCAGTGAATCTGTCCCCATCTGGAGAAGAGAGGAAGATTTAGGATGGCAACAAAGGCTCCTTTGATTTCTGTTAATTAACTCCTTTGGACTCAGGGGTCTGAAGTGGCTTTCGTTTGACACACAAAGAATCCGGGGCAAGGATGATACCCACGCTCAGGGTGTCTGCACTGGAAAGGGCTCCGTGTATTTACCTGTAGGGCAATTCAATTAAAAATAAAGAAAGGGGTAAATCTATGAGATTAGCTCCAGGAACAATGGCACCAATTGTGACCAGGTGTAACAATCCCGACTGAAGCAGATGTTAAGCAAATATTTTGATGGCTCCCATCAGCCCCAGTGTAACTCTCCGATCTGTCTTCCTCATCATCTCCAGGGCTGGAAATCCTGAAATCTTCATCGGTAATCCACTTTGGTGATCTCTGAAACGATCGTAGGGAGAGAGCTTAGTTGTAAATATCCACGTGAAGGGGCATAATTTATGAACGTGGGGACAGCCTGGTGTTGCCTGCTCATTTCTCCTCATCCCTCCATCCTTCCTGGAACGTCCTTCCTGTTACCGGAAAGCCTTCTTGGGCTTTTGTGACAGACTCAGGAGAACGAGGGGGCAGAAGAAAACAAGCTATAGGCTGGGGCCTGGAGCAGTACTGATGGGAGGACCTTAATGGAGGCGACTGGAGGTTTTCTTCCTTAGATGTCAGGAAGAGCGAGTAGACAGGAGCCGCGCTGTGTGAGGAAACATGATACGAAGGGAAGGGCAAGTTTAGAGAGTGTTGTCCTGGGCCACGTATCCCCTCCACGAGAGTTCATGTTATGAATGAATGAACGAGTACATGTAGAAATGTATGTAGAGCGAAAACACTTGCCTATAGGTTGACTCAGGTAATTATTTTGTTCGATTATTATTTTGTTTTTAATGAAGCAGGTATACAACTTAGGATATTTTTAAAAACTTGAAATATTTTTAAAATACTGGAATAGAGGGGCACCTGGCTGGCTCAGTTGGTTAAGTGTCCAACTCTGGGATTTAGCACAGGGCATGATCTCATGGTTCATGGGTTTGAGCCCTGCATTGAGCTCTTCATGGAACCTGCTTGGGATTCTCTCTTTCTCTCTCTCTGCCCCTCCCCTGCTCACGTTCCTTCTCTATCTCTCAAAATAAAGAAATAAACATTAAAAATTATACTAGAATAGAAATATTCAAAATAGGTAGGACTTAATACAACTTCGGAATTTGAACAGCATTTAAAATTTCCATTAAAATGGAACAATCACGATGCTTGGTTGGCTCAGTCAATTGAACATCTACTTAGGCTCGGGTCAGGGTCTCAGAGTTCATGAGCTCAAGCCCCACAATGGGCTCCCTGCTATCAGCGCAGAGCTCACTTTAGATCCTCTGTCCCTCTCTCTCTGCCTCTCCCCCCTCTCTCTCAAAATAAATAAACATTTAAAAAATAAATAAAGGGAGGCCTGGGTGGCTCAGTCAGTTAAGCATCTGATTTTGGCTCAGGTCATGATCTCATGGTTTGTGGGTTCGAGCCCCACATCGGGCTCTGGGCTGACAGCTTGGAGCTTGGAGCCTGCTTCGGATTCTGTGTCTCCCTCACTCCCTGCCTCTCCTCACCTCACACTCTGTTTCTCTCTAGCTCAAGAATAAACATTAAAAACATGAGAGGGCAAAGGCACCCTTGTCTTGTTCACATTGGGGCTCCAGGCCCATGGCTTGGCACTTAATACGCCTTTAATACATATTTGTCGAATGAAGGAAGGGAGGAATCCAAGAAAAGACAGGTTCTCGATGTGGTCCCTCCTGTTTCCATCCCAGGTCTCAGAGAACATTCTGCAGCGGCTCAGATTTGAGATCTGGTCTTATGGGCCAGGTGCCCTGGAGACTCTTCCCTCCTCCCTTCTTCTGGGTTTGCCATGGCTCCTGACTCCATCTCTGCAAAGCAATTGGGTTACATTCATTATAATGTTGGTCACACTGAGGCAAGTAATAAAATTTGAGTGGTAGATATAGAATCATTTCATTTGAACATTTTTAACTTCACATTTTTCAAGTAGCCATTTGGCTTTGTATAGACACAATGAAAGAATTACGACCTTTGTCCAACTTTCCTGAACAAAGCCATAAAATACAGTTGAAGTATATAGTGCCTTTTGATTTTGGGGGTGCGGGGGGTCGAGATGTCATTATTGCTTGAATTATTCTATTTCATTGCCATAGACCGAAGCATTCTACAGAGACTGAAAAGTCCTTTGGCTCAGCCTGTGAGCCTTTGGGAGAGGAATGGTGGGCTGTCTCAGAAAGGAGTTCCTCTTCTTAAGGATTCTTGAGAAATGGAATTCCACGTCTGCTAAGTCAAGTCCCTTAGTTTTCCTGAGATGAAATCTTCCCTGTAAAACATGGAAATGGCATTGCCTGATTTCCCTTCTTTATGTCACAATTGCGCGGACCCATTAGACAAAGATGCATTTTAAATGTACCTTCCAGACTTTGAAGTGCCGTGCAAAAATCTCTCTCATGTTCTCTTTGCTTCATGTGACTCTTCCTCCAGAGGCTTATAATATGTATTATATATGGACATACGAAAAGATAAATCTTAATATTTGTTTTAAGAGTCAATAGCACAGCACTTGTCAGCCACATAATCATTATTTACCTACAATTGCAGATTCCTTTATGAGGATAATCACTTGGGTAATTGCTTTGTCATAGCAAGATATCCACACACTTATAGCCAACCATGTAAATTATAGCTTTTTAATCTCACAATTACGGTGCAATGTGAAGGCTACCAAAGAGGCTGAGATATAACTGCTAATTGCCAAACAGTGCCCTGGGACTTTATTTATTTCCTATCATGACAGCTTAATGGTGGGATGCAAAGTGAGTAGCGTCGTTTGGGGCACGGTTGGCGTGTGTATAAGGTGAGGGCTCAGTCCCAGGCTTTTTAGCATTGTATTGTTTTCGTTCGTGTTTTGACAGGATACTTCTCAACTTGAGATACAAATAAATAAATTGGAACGCTTGCCTTCAGCTCTTCCAAGTGATGACATAAGGTGGCAGACAGAGCGGCCCAGAAGTTACCTCTTGGATTAGTGCCTGCTTCGTCTAAGGTCCTTAGGGAACGGTCAGCATGGAGGTCACACCTCTAATGAAGAGGATTTCAATCGATACAGGAAAGGGATCGTTGACTCACATTTATTCTAGTAAGAATCAATGCAGCTCTTTGTAAGAGGTGCCCAGCTGGAGAGGGGCTCTTTGAGCCTGGATGACTCCACTGCTTGTGAGCCAGCTGACTGTAGGCTGGTGACTTCCCTCCTCTGACTTTAGTTTCCTTATCTATAAAATGGGAATCACAATACTAGAACCTCTCTTGGGAGTTCTTGTGAGTCAGGTTAAATGAGAAGATGCAGGTTTAGTGCTTAGAGTGGTGTCTGGCCCATGAGCAGAAGGCTGGCCATGTTGGCATTGGTGTCTGTCTGATGTAACCCTACGCCGAAGCCTTCTTACACTAATTCCTTACGTCATTGTTTCACAGAACATTGCCCATCTTAGGGGATACTCACATGCTGATATGCTGCCAAGTTATGTTAACATGAGCCGTCAGCCTAAAGCATCCTGCCTTGGGGGCTGGAATATGGCACTGAGGGTCGGTCGTCTATGGGAGAGGACTTTGCATTTGGGCTTTCCCGATGCTCAAGTGGAGCTCCCAGAAATGCTTTACTTTTTAAAACTAATGGATCAGACCCAGATCACAGGGCTTTGCTGTGAACATCCCCAATCCTCCAGCTTGGTCTGCATGGGCCCCAACCTGCCTTACTTCCAAATCCCGTGCCCAAAGGCACTTCTCTCCACCTACTTCACCTCGGCCTTCTTTCTTGGAAGCCCCTTTTATCTGCCAGGGTTCACTTGAATCCCAGCCTCCCACTGAGCCATTTCCCTCCATCCAGACAGCAGATTCATGAGCCATCTCCACACCTACACAGGTGATGTTCACAAGTGTGCTTGCCTGCAGTTCAGGTAAATTTGCACAAACAAGACCTTGACCTCGACGCTCAGGACTTGACTTTGCTCAGCCCTGTACTGTCTTTCAGAATCTGAGCCTAAAATGATAGCTTTCTTTGGAGAATGCCAACACACCTGAATTCACCTACCTCAAAGCCTTGACATGTGTCTTCCTTGTGGCCTGAGAGAAGTTCTGACCTTCTAAGAACCAAGAATCCTGCATAGGAATGGGGAGAGAAGCGGATTTCAGAATTCTTCCCTTAGGAGTGAAACTCTCAAGGGGAATTGTATTGTAGGGTTGACATTTACATTAAAATTCAGATTTCTATTTCTCTTAAAACCATAGTCTCAAGAGGGTTTTGATCTGTAGAAAATAGAGATGTGGTCAGCTGGAGGGGAGAAATAAGTGCTTTCATTGAACTGACTCCAGGTAAAAGCCTTTTCCCAGGTAGTGGCTCTGTGTTGGCAGGTCTCTCTTGCCGAGTATTTTCTCACCCATTTTTGTGACTGAGAATAGAAGTGTTCCCACGATCCTGCTCATTCCAAGGTCTGGAAGAACATGATCTGTAGAGGTGTGTAGCTTTAGACAAATGGAAGTGGTACATTCTAACTGCTCGTCTTTTTAGCATAAATGCATGGTGAGTGGCTACGTTACGGTCATCTTTTTAGTGACATCAAAGCCAAGTGCAGAGAAAATGCACTATTAAAGCAAAAAAGGTCAAAGGGTGTCGGCGCACAATTTTAATACTGAGAGAACAAGCAATTTTTTCTCTCTCTTTTTTTTTTCTGGTGTGAAAAAATGAAAGGCTCTCTCTTCTAGGAAGGAGTCCTGAACTTTCTTTGCTAAGAGACTGTCACTTTCTAACCAAGCTGAACTTGCAGTTAATTCAGAAGGTCTGTGTGTCGGGGCTTGACCGCCCTCGGGTGCTGGTCAGTGAGGCTGCTGAGGAGGGTCTGGTCGCAGCAGTTCCAGAAGCGGGCCCAGGACTCAGCTCTGAATTCCTGGACTTCCACGTCCACGTGGCCTTGGGCAAGTCGCTGATATTCTCAGTCTCAGTGATCACGTCTATGAAGTGGGTTAGAATAATAGCTGCCTTGCCATGACGTTGTGGAATGGTTATAAAAACATGGGATTGAAGCTGAGGAAATGTTGGTCTCCTTCTCATCTTCTTCCTTTCTTTTCTTCTGCATCCCTCCCTCCCTTCCCTTTCCTTCCTTCCTTCCTTCCTTTTCTTTCCTTCTTTCCTTCTTTCCTTCATTCCTTTCCTTTTCTTCCCTCCCTTCCTTCCTTTTTTTTCCTCCTTTCCTTCTTTCCTTCCTTCCTTCCTTCCTTCGTTCCTTCCTTTCTTTCCTTTTCTTCCCTCCCTTCCTTCCTTTTCTTCCCTCCTTTCCTTCTTTCCTTCCTTCCTTCCTTCTTTCCTTCATCTTTTGGAATGCTTTTTCCAGAGTATGGGGAGCATGGAGGGGGAGGTGGGGATTCCTGGGAGATCTGGGGTAACAGGAAAGCTTGAGTGTGTGTTCAGACCTCACTGCACAATGTTGCTCAGAGTGTGGTCTGAGGACACCCTCGTCAGAGCCATCTGAAGGGCTTCTGTCAAATGCAGGGCTCTGAAACCCACACCTGCCCAGTCAGAAGCTCTGAGGCAGGCCCTGGGAGTTTGTGGTTTTTTTTTTTTTTTTTTTTTTTTTTTTTTTTTAGGNCTTCCTTCTTTCCTTCATCTTGTGGAATGCTTTTTCCAGAGTATGGGGAGCATGGAGGGGGAGGTGGGGATTCCTGGGAGATCTGGGGTAACAGGAAAGCTTGAGTGTGTGTTCAGACCTCACTGCACAATGTTGCTCAGAGAGTGGTCTGAGGACACCCTCGTCAGAGCCATCTGAGGGGCTTCTGTCAAATGCAGGGCTCTGAAACCCACGCCTGCCCAGTCAGAAGCTCTGAGGCAGACCCTGGGAGTTTGTGTTTATTTGTTTTTGTTTTTGTTTTTTTTTTTCTAGGAGAGAGAGAGAGACAGCGTGAGCAGGGGAGGGTCAGAGAGAGAGGGAGTCACAGACTGAATGAAACAGGCTCCAGGCTCTGAGCTGGCAGTCAGCACAGAGCCCGACGCGGGGCTCGAACCCACGAACCGCGAGATCATGACCTAAGAGAAAGTCGGACGCTTAACCGACTAAGCCACCCAGGCGCCCCTGGGAGTTTGTGTTTTAACAAGCACCGGGCGTACCAGGAACCAGTAAGTGCCCGCAGACGGCCATTGCCCCTCCTTTTCCTGACCAAGTCCTGTTTTCTTCAGGTGTCCACTCTTCCTTAACATAATTCAGCTGCAAATACTGATTGGTATAAACAGACCCAGAAGCCCCTCGTCCCCTTGCCAGTGACGGGTTTAGTGGAGGGCAGGATGCTCAGTCCTGACCAAGCAGATGTACCAGGACTAATGCTGGGGGCTTCTGGGAAGGTTTCCTTATTCTTTGAAAACCTTCTCTCTTCTTCCATTAGATGCTGCTCTTGCGTGTGAAGCCTGGAACTGGGGTGGCCCCTGGGGTGCCCAGGGAGCAGCCCAGGGCAAAGTTGAAAGTGTCCTCACTGGTGCATCAGGCAGGTGGGATATTTGTGCCAATTAAAAAATAGAGAAATAACTAAAATAACATAAAATTTACTGTTTTTTTAAAAAACTTTTAAAACATTTATTCGTTTTTGAGAGACAGAGAAAGAGAGTGAGCAGGGGATGGGCAGAGATAGAAGGAGACACAGAATCCGAAGCAGGCTCCAGGCTCTGAGCTGTCAGCACAGACAACCGGGGACTCAAACTCATGGACCGTGAGATCATGCCCTGAGCCGAAGTCGGCTGCCCAACCGACTGAGCCACCCAGGCGGCCCATAAAATTTACTGTTTAAAAGTCCATGATCCAGCGATATTTGTTTTTAGCATCTTCACAATGTTGGGCAACCATCACTATGAATTCCAGAACATCTCTGGCACGCCGCAGAGAAACCAACACCTCTCACTAGTCAATTCTCCCGTTCACCAGCTCCTGGTGACCTCTAATCTACCTTCTGTCTGGACGCATTTGCCTATTCTGGGCATCTCACGTAAATGGAATCATTCAGTATGTGGTCTGTTGCGACTGTCTTCTTTCCCATATTGCACTCAAGGTTCATCCACATGGAAGCACGTAGCAGCACTGTGCTCTCTTCTGTGGGCAGATCCTATTCCTCCTCATGGACACACCGTATTTTGTTCCTCTGTCTGTAAGCTGGTGGGTCTTTGGGCTGTTTCCAGTCTTCGGTGCCATGAGTAATGCTGGTGGGAACATGCGTGTACGAGTCTGGTGAGGAAGTATGTTTTCAGATCTCTTGGGTATATCCATCAGGCGGTTCTTGTACTTCCTAAAATCTAAGGGGTGTGTCAGGGGGTTCAGAGGTAGTCTCTGGAGTCTGACCACCTGGGCACAACTCTTCGTGCTAACACTTGCTAGTTGGGGGGTACTGGGCAGGTGATGGGACTTCTTGTGCCTTGGTCTTTCTTCTGGCAGATGTGATGGTAACTGTATTGTCTCCACAAGATTTGCCCTGAGAATTAAATGAGTTAATCCAGAGATAGTGATCCTTAGAACTCTATGTGGCACATAGTTAATTAGTGCCCAGAAAATGTTAGCTGTTGTCATTAATGTCATACCCATACACCAGAAGGAACTCACTGTAGATTCTCCTGCTGAATTTATTCTTACCTATCTCTAGGGAACAGAGGTGAGGTAGAAATCCCTCTTTGAGGACACCATCATCACCTCCACTCACCCTCCTAATGACCCAGGCAGAGCTCACATTGGTCCAGCCGGTCAAAACAAACAGGCCAAAGACTGGCCAGGTAAGAGTGGCCAGCAGTACCACCTTCCTGGTTCTTTTACTCTATCTTTTTCTTTATTCTTTAACTAGCTTCACCAGGAGCTTAGTATTGAGGTTACAAGCTTTTCTTTCTGTACAAGACACGAGCCCACTCTGCTTCCCTACTCTGTGGCTGAAATTATTGCAAGGTTTTGGTTCTTCCTTGATCATTACCTTCTATCAGAATGCGCATTTCCCTGGACTCCTTCCTCCGCACCACTATACATCTTTTTAGCTTCTTGTGTTCAAAGGTCAGCATTTTAGACTAGGAATGGTATGGCTCCCCCTCACCCAGTTTTAACCAGTGTGGGGGCCGATCTGCCCTTAATACCATGCCTTCGTCACGGCTTCGAGTGAGAAATATGAGACAAGATATGGCCTTGGGAGAGGGCCGTGGCCCTCCATTTCGAGCATTCGCGGAATGTCATAATTAATGTGTTATAATTAATAACCAGCCCTGCCCCAGCCTGGACTGAAATTCACATCCTGGTCCCAGGGGGCACATGTATCTTGGCTGAGCCACACTTCCTAGGCCTGTGATTCGGACTCTCTTAGTGTTACATGCGCCTCCTTGCCAGGCCTGGAACCCGGAGGCGGGTGAGGGATTTGATTCAGCCGCACCAGGGCCCCGGGCCTGAGGGGCCTCCTAGTCCTAACTGACCTTGACAAACACCCTGCTCTTGGGGGCTTGATGGCACCCAGTGAAAGGACCCTGGGGCTCAGCTCTCAGCTCTGGGCCCGTGTGTGTTTCTCCTGGCCACGCGGGGAGGCAGCCAGGCAGCCAGGCCCTGAAAGCCGTGAAGACACAGCTCCCACCTCCGTTCCTCCGGCTGTGTGATCCAGGGCCAATTCCTTCCCTTTCTGAGCCTTAGTGATGTCATCTGCAGGAGAGAGAAGACAACATTCATCTTACCCAGTCATTTTTGTGGCTCAAATAGGAAGACATGAAGTGCTTTGCAGAGTCTCCGGGTGAATTCTCACCGAAGATTTGCTGCCAGGGCCATCACCTTGGTCATACTAGGTCTGTCCTCAGTGTGTCCCCGTCCCTCCTTGGCCCTCACCAGGCTCGGGGCCAGGCCCGCTCTCCCTGTTAGGCTTCACCCTGCACCCATTCTCCTGTCTCCTCTGGTTTCTAGAACAGGGTCCTAACTGGGGCTCCTGCCTGGGTGCTCGCAACGTCCCCAGCCCGTGACGCGGCCACATCCATCTTTCTAAAGCACGATCCTCACCGCCTCACAGTTGCTGAAAGAACTGCATGAGTGACTTCTGGAAATGGGTCTGGGCCTGGCTCCTCGTCTACCGGCCTTCCCCGCCTGACCCAAGCGACTGTCCGGTCTCCTGCCAGCTCTACGCCACACACAGTGGAGCCCAGCACTGCTGGGCGCACTCGCGGGCCTCCCACACCTGTGTCCACATGGCCTTCTGCCCTCCTGCCCGGAAGGTCTGGGCTCAGGACAGCCCTGCCTCTGGCTTTGCCCGACCTTGTCTTCAGACCCTCCTGTCGGACAAGTGCTCCCCCTGCCCGCTGTGCCCCATCGCTCTCCTGGCTGCAAGCATGTGTGTCTGCTGTCCAAGCGTCTCACACAGAGGCCCGTCATCCAGCCTCCCTGAGGGCCGAGGCCTCGACTGGTGGGCCAAGCCCCAGCCCTCACCCGCGCTCCAGGCTCAGCGACTTGGCCAGCGTCTGGTTTACTGGGGCCCCACCTCTGACTCCTTAAAAGGCAAAAAAGAATGAAAGGCCATTCTGCCTCTCCTGAAGCTCTTCTAGAAGCCGCGGTGAGCTGCCTGCCACTAGGAGGTGTTCAACTGGTAGAGATGGAAGTGAGTGCGCTTTGATTTCTCAGTGGAAACTGCTCTTGGATGTGTTTTTCCTCTGGCTGGGGGAGGGGAGGGAGGCGGAGAGAGCTGGCATGGCTTTGGCTGATGGACAAGGTGGTCGAGGGCAGCAGGAGACAAGAAGGGCATTGAAGGGTGTGGCCAAATCTGGGCAAACTTCAGATCAGGGTCTGACCTTTGTTGGGGTCGGAGCCCCGAGCTTGCGTTCCGAGTCCTCCAGCGCCTTGCGTTACCGGCGCTGATTAGCAGGAGTCTGTAGTTCAGTGGGAAAAACAAAGCCGGGTCGGGTTGGCTTGCCCAGGCTACGGAATCCAGTGCTCATTACACACCCGTTTTCACGTCCAGGCAGGGAATGAAATGTCGAGCTGCTGACGGCTTCCTACAAATTCCTCGGTGTTTTGTTTAAGGGGAAGAAATGCATCCAGATCTTACTACGGGCTTTCCTTGCTCCATCAGCCACAAAATAAATTAGACAGGTCAAACGTTGTAGATTTAATCTCACTGTGAACTGAAAACATAGTAGCTCTCCTGCCACCGGAGAATCTGCGAGCGCTTGGTGACCCCCTGGTGAACCGGAGGGGCCGGGGCGGCCAGCAGGTGCAGCTGCAGGGACTCAATGTGACATTCACCGCGGTTCTTTGTGCCCTTCTGAGAACTGCTGGGTAGCGCTTGGAACTGAATACTCCAGGGCTTTCCCTCACCGGCTCACAATTACCTGTGTAAGGCAGAAAAAGGAGAAATTGAGAGAGAGGCAAGAGCGGGGGAGGAGGGAGAGTGGCCGAGGGAGAAAAGAGCAGATTCTCCGTGCTGCTGGGGAGGCCATGGTGCTTCCAATTAAGGGCGCACAGGGGCCAACGGGGTAGAAAGAAGCGATAGAAACAGCACTTGGCAAACAGATTGCTCTTGGCTTCCCGGCAACATGGAGGTGGCACCTGGTCCGCTGGCCCGAGAGCACGAGAGGAGAGAGACCACAGATCCAGGCATGGTGGCCAGAGGCCTGGTGGGTCCCAGGCGGGTGCTCCCAGGGTGGATTTGCTGCAGTGAAGGGGAGCAAGCACCAAACCAGTCCTTCTGGGGAGGAGGCCCCCATCCCCACCCCGCACAGACGCCTCAAGACACCTTCGGGAGGCACCCCACTGGGCATGAGCACCAGCAGGAGCTGGCACCGGCAAAGGTCACGGGGAAGGAGCTGGCACCGGGAAAGGTCACAGGGACGTTCAGAACATGGCTATGAACCGGTCTAGGCTGGGGTATAGTTCTGGCCAGACAAGTCTCCCTCTCTGTGGGAAAGGGAGGCACTGAGAGATGAAGTCCAGCTGGAATTGCAGGGAAGGCAGGGGTCTAGAGGTTCAAGGTCAGGAGCTGCATTGACTCTCAGATGTGTGGTGGCAGACTTGGGTCTGCAGGAGTCATAGAATTGAGAAAAAGTCTGACCGCCTCACAGGTACCGTAGGGAAGGCCTGGTTCCCCCTCGCCCCCAGAACCTCTTCTCCTACTGCCTGTGATGTCATCATCCACGCACCAGCGCCATCCACACGGGCAGCTGGTGCCCAGGTGTGGGTCGTGCCTGAGAGTCACCATCAGTGGGAGACTGGCAGGCACAGGGAGGAGACCTCGGTGGCTGTCCTACCTGCCTGCTATCTCCAGCCAGGCAGCAACCTACGAAGTCACAGGGCCTAAGCCTAACAAAGAATCATATTTGTAAAGGATTTTCCCAGAAGAGTCCAGGAAACCATGTTCTATAGTCCAGGGTAGAGCACCCCCATTGCAATTTGTAGGGGCCCAAAGGGAAGGAGGGGAAGAGGGGCTAGTTCCAGGGCAAGAGGAGACCCCTTGGAAGATAAGGGGTGGAAGACAGATCAGAGGCTCATTCACTAAGAGTTTGGAGAGCTCACGGTGTATCCGGCGCTGTGTCTGGGATACTGAGGCTAATAGGACCTGCTTTGGCCTTAGAAGGGCTCATGGGCAGCTAGTGGTGTCACTAACCTTGGAGTGTTTTGGGCAAACCCACTGAAGGTCTCCTTGACCATAAGCCCCTCTCCCAACCAGCTGCCAGCAGTGGGGCCTGGGTAGGGTCAGTTATCTTCTGCTCTGGGTCCCCCAGCACAGAGGCTCACCCACTTGTCACCCACCCAGGAGCCCTAGGACAGTCACCGTGGGCACAGAGCACTGGCCTTGAAGCCAGGAGCCTGGGTTTGAGCCCTGGTGCCCTCACCAGCCATCTGGCCAAATCCGTTCTCAAGTCTAAGCCCAGTTTCCACCTCTGGCCTTGGCACAGAGCCCTTATGGGCACCTGCCCCAACACCCGAGCTAGTATGAACTCTGTGGCCACAAGGCCACCCTCTTAGCCTTCCCCCAACCCCTGAGGCAGTCCCCGGCATTAGGTTGTTCTGTCCCCTAGCGCCAGCCCCAAACCCAGTAAGCGTGGGAGGACTTGAGATTCCCGCACTTGCCTCTTCGGTGTCACAAGAGCTACTGGAGCGACTTATTTCCCAATGGCCTCCCCACTTTCAGATTCAAAATGGCGCTCCCTGAACAGTCCTCCAACCTAGGAACAGAGGGGAGGGACATCCAGACAAGGTGCTGGGTTATCTTTATGTCTCTCGGGACGCAGACAGAACTGTTGCTCTTGCTCACCTTCAGAATCTCCACGAAGATGCATTTTCCTGGGCTGGGTCGGGGCCAGAGTGTAGGCATTGTGAAGGCGGCAAACTTGTCTTTCTCACTCGCCACTTCTCCCAGTGACACATAATGCTCAGTCAATGTTTGTTGGCTGACAAAATGACCTGAAACTCTGCTCCCTCCATGAGGTGACGAGAAGGTGGGGAGAAGTCCACTCCCCCTGCCCATGCAGACGGTGAGGAAGTGGACTTCTCTCTCTGTGTAGGTGGCTGGTCACTCATGAGGCGGAACTTCACCATGGTCTGGAGACTCCACAAAGCCTCCATCTTCTTTGTTGGGACTTTCCTCCTGGCTCTGGCCACTGAAGGTCCTTACCCCTTTTTCTAGGCATGGCCTGAGTCCCAGGACAGAGTCATCAGCTTTCCTTTCAGGCAGTTGATTTGAAAGAGGTGCCAGGGTCGTGTGGGTAGACTCTCCACAATGCATTATCTTCACCCTCACCATGGTCACATGTATGACTCAAGAGTAGTGAAGACCACTGATTGGTGATTCATGGGTTCCATGGCCACAGATAACACCAGTGTCAGGTCAGATTTGATCAGTCCCACAAGAGACGTTTGGAAGAATTGCTTTGGAGGCCCTGTGAGGGAGAAGAACCATTGGGCAGGAAGTATCCAGAAAGACTTCATGATACACTAGAGAAGAGCCTTGCAGCACGTGGGGGTCAGCAGGTGTGGAGGGAAGGAAGGACATTTCTATGGAGGATTTAGCATGAGACCAGCTTGTGTTTACGGATCATCTGGTTGTGGTCTTTGGGTGTGAAGATGTTGAGAGATACTGGCATGACTGTCTCGTTATTGCAGTTCTTGTCCAGTGATGGGCATGAAGCAGGCACAGAACAAATAACATATCCCATCACCGTGAATTGTGGCAGGTGAAGATGGAAGGGGTCTGGGTTGCAGGCAGCTTCAATGCCAGGGTCAGAAATGGGTGTCTCCTGACTCCTGTTGGTGGGGAAAAGCCCCTTGAGATTTCTGAACCTTTCCAATCTCTGATGAGTATTCCATTTTAGGGAAATTGTCAAAAGTGGGTATTCCATCTCTTTGGGTAACTTGGAAATTCTTTGTGGGGAGAACTTAGGTCAGATAATTCTACCTGGAAGTCTGGGCCTTAGTAGGGTTTTCTTTCAATTACTCCTTCAACGTGTTGGAGTTTAGAATGTGTCAAGACATGTCCTCCATCCAATGAGCCCATTGCAGATCTGAGGTTAAGCAGGGCTGCGAAGTCTCTTATAAGGAATGGTGTAGACCAGAGCTCAGCCATTTTTTTTTTCTGTAAAGGGCAGATAGTAAATATTTTAAGCTTTATGGGCCACACAGTTTCTGCCGTAGCTACTCAACTCTGCCATACCAGTGCAGAACTCCAGGTGAACGTGGCTGTATTCCAGTAAAACAATAAGAATGGTTGGTGGTCTGGGACGCCTGGGTGGGTCAGTAGGTTAAGCATCTGACTCTTGATCTTGGCTCCGGTCATGATTATACAGTTCATGAGATCCAGCCTCGCATCAGGCTCTGCACTGACAGTGAAGAGCCTGCTTGGGATTCTCAATCTCTCTCTCTCTCCCTCTCTCCCTGTCCCTCCCCTGCTCATGTGTACATGCTCTCTTTCTCTCTGTGTCTCTGAAAATAAATAAATAAACTCAAAAAAGCAGTAGGTGCTCTGGATTTGGTCCCCGAGTCATAGTTTACTGACCACTGGGCTAGACAGTGGAATGGCTTGGGACGCAACCCTCTTTTCAGGCCACTGTGCCGCTTTTATCTCTCATGTGGGGCTATCCCTGGAAAAGAAAACCCACTCTGGGTCTGGCTGCCCGGATACAGAGGCAGGACTGATTCTGGCTTCTTCTGTCGCCAGAGATGGCGTCAGACCTGGTGATGTCTGTCTTGACAACCACACAGACTGACTGAGGAGTGAGATGTAAAGCCAAAGGTACGTTTAAGTGGGTCCTGAGCTCCCATACAACACCCAGCACCTTCCTGCTCCCACTTCTCATCATTTCACAAAGGGCCACTTGCCAGAAATTCCTCCAATGGCCGCTGTTGACACTGCTGTCACTCTCCGATGGTGAGCCCCCATCACTGATGTAACAGACAGTTTAAAACATGCTTAGAAATGCTGTCAACCATCCTTTTGAGAAAAGCCTGCCAGGACCCGATTAAACGGGGCTTGTCGCTGAAGCTGCTCTTCCCTTGATGACACATAGTAAGTGGCAGGTAATCCGCGTCTTAATCTCCTTGCTGCCCCCAGAGGCTTATGGTAACTGATACCCCTGTGAATGCCACAGAGTCTGATTGAGTTACCTTGAAAGGCCAGCGCTTCTTCCTGCTCCTTTCCTAATGGAATGTATTCAGATAAAGGCACCTTGAAGTTGGCCACAGTCTCCTGAGATATTGCTCTGAAAGAAAAATTTGATTTCCCCTAAGTTGTGGCGGTAGGACTTTATGACTTTCCCTGAAGCATTTCACCGAATGCAGCCAAGGTGGCCATTGGACACCTGTCTGCACACCCACCGCCTGCGGGGGAGGGGGAGCCCTAGTGGCGAGCTGGCTTCCTATTGTGGTTTCTGCCTTTGATTCCAGGGCCAGAGCAACCCTGACTCGTGCGGCATCCCACTTTCAGAATTCCGACTTTTCCCACCACAATTAAGACCTGCCCCATAGCGACTCTCCTGCTGACACAAAGGGTTAATGGCCTGCTGGGACTGGAAAGCATCTGAGTGTACAGGGGCTAAGTGGCTTGATTCAGTCATTTACAAGTCTTCCCTGCATCTTGGCCCCTCGAGCTGGGGACATGGAGGGCAGCCTGTTGGAGCAGAAAGAACCCTGGACTAAGTCCTTGCAGTCTGACCTTGGGTCTCTGACTGAGTCGCTAACTTGTTCTGTGGGTGACCCAGACCCCATACCTTCTCTTGGCCCATCCAAAAACTGCAGAAGCTTAGTTGAAAGATCAATCAGGTTTAGGGTCACCAGATTTGGCAAAAAAAAAAAAATATGGGACACAGAGTTAAATCTGAATTTCCAAGAAGCAAAGAATTAGGTTTTAGTGTAAGTGAGCCCCATGGGACATCTGGGACACACATATACCAAAAAGTTATCTGATTCTCTGAAGTTCAAATTTAACTGGGCATCCTGTATTATATCTGTCAACCTGCTTCCTGTGGCTTTCACATCAGGTAGTTTCCCATCATGAGATACACGGTTTTGGTTTTGAGATCCAGTAACTTTTTAGGTAACCACAGGAAAAGCGTAACAGTGAAATGTCTAGATAATTCTGGAAAGTTACCCTCCATGATTTGTGCTCATGCCTAAATCCTGGTCTTTTGAAACATTGGTTCATGACTAAGTCTTTTGGTGCCTAATGGAGTTCCTGATACGAAGCAGATGCCCAGTGAGTACTGGTTGCATGCACGCACGGTCTCCCATTGACCATACATTGTACCTTTGTGATCTTTGTTTGCCCTTCATGCTGTATACTTTCCAATCTAACAAGACTGCCAGGTCTTTCCGATACACACCCCATCCTTCCAAGGCACTCTGCCCTTGCTCAAATGGTCCCCTTCCTGGCACCCATGTCCGTTACACAGAAACCATATCACACAGGGAGCAACATTGTAAACACTGAAGCCAGACTGCTTTGGGTTGGGTTTCACGTCTACCATTGTGGATCTACCATTGTGGATCTTTGGGTAATTTTCTTTAACTCCCTGTGCTTCAGCTTTATCATCTATGAAATGAGGTAACAATAAATCCTAGTAAGGTTGTTTTGAGGAACAGATGAGCTAAGACCTGTCTGGCATTTGGAAGACAAAGAAAGCATGGCACATAATAAGGTTCTCATTCTAGTCCCTCTACAAATTCCTAATCCCAGCCATTCTGCACAGGCTACTTCGCATTGTCTTTCAAAAAGCCCTCCTTCTGGGGCGCCTGGGTGGCTTAGTCGGTTAAGCGTCCGACTTTTGCTTAGGTCATGATCTCGCGGTTCGTGGGTTTGAGCCCCGCGTCGGGCTCTGTGCTGACTGCCAGCTCGGAGCCTGGAGCCTGCTTCAGTCTGTGACTCCCTCTCTCTCTGACCCTCCCCTGCTCACGCTGTCTCTCTCTCTCTCTCCTAGAAATAAATAAAAATATTGAAAAAAAAAAAAGCCCTCCTTCTCACAGGTGGAAGACAGGCTCTCCCCTTCGCTACATGTCCTGAATATATCCTCCTATCCAGTGCTTTGGGATAAAATAAAATGTGATCATTTTTCTCCTCTACTGTAGCTCATACATTTGTGGGAAGGATCAACTCAACCACACTCAGGTGCCCATATATGGCCTGGTATGCAGAGGAGACCCAAGAATTTTTGTTGAATGAATGAAGTAATATATCAATTAGAATGCACAGCTGCTACCAAAACAATTCCCTAGCAAGGTAGAGTGTGGTATTTTTACCCTAGAGGGTGTTTTTATGTGGTTCTCCCACCAAATAGCTGAGAAAGATCTACAAAAGTGAAAAGGAAAATTCCATCTAGTGCCGACCTGGTCCATCACGAAGGGACACAGCTTGGTGTGGTCCCTTCATAGCTAAAGACCTGCAGAACCTTCTACTTCCTCATGTGAAAGGGGTGGAAGGATGTTTCTTCTCGGGGACGGGAGAGGAAACCGAAGAGTCAGTACTGACTAGTGTCTAGTTATTGGGTTCAGCCCATACGGGGTCCAGGGCACCCCCAACAGACCCTGTATGTGTGTCTCCCTTGTCCACACAGACACAGGGGGCTGGGAGCAGAGAATCTGGCAAATTCTCTCTCCCACTGAGCTTTTCCCGTGGCTCCGAGCCTGATATATGGTGTGCACGTGCCTTACCNTAGTAAAGATTTTTATAAAAACTCACTGTCTTGATTTGTGTTCAAGTACTTTAAAGTTCACATATTTCTTATTTGAACTTTGCTGGCTGTAGTCATTTCATCCACAATCAGCCTGGATTGGTTCTGCTTATTCAGAGCCCATCAATTACGGAGAACTGGACTGGAGCACACACGGCCCATTCACTGGCTTCGCCCCAGGCTAGCCGATTTATCTGACATTTAATAAGGAGTTTTAGATTTTGCAGCTTATCAGGAGAGCACGGTGCGAGTGCGGGTGAGCCAGTGAATCCCAAATAAGTGGGCCGCTCAGGAATCTCTTCCTTTTAACCCATTCCTGGTTGCGCAACACGCCTCTGTGTCAGGACCTTCTATTCTTCCTCCTTCGTATTTGTTGGGCTTGCTTGCTTTTCTCAAAATTGTGTCTTGGTCAGTGTTTTAAAATCACTTCGATGTTGAGAGACCGTGGGGAGAATTCCCAATCCAGCTCTGACATAAACAGAGATCCCCTGGAATTGCAAACAAGGGTAGGGAAGCTCTGTTGCCCGATGAAAACTCAAGTCAACAGATACTGACAACGTGCCAGGTGCGCGCCAGCCAGGCTGGGTGAGGCCCCCACCCGACGGGGCCACACTGCGCGCCAGGAAAGCAGGGCACGGATCTAAATAACATAAGTCCCAGGTAGACTGAGCAGACGCTCTGATAGGGGTAGAGACAGAGCATAATGGGAGTGTTTGGTGACAATATTTGGCAAGTTACATCCTTCTTTGCAGACTCTGTTTCCCCTGGTGGAAATATGATCAGTGAAGACTTCAGAAACACACTTTTTATTTTGGAGATTAAACATTCCCAGTGGCCACGTTGGCCTAGGAGACACTTATTTGACTTCTGAAGATAAATGACTAATTGGTTTCTGTTTCCTTTCTGGCGCTATTGCATTTGCTGAGAAAGACAGAGAGCGATACAAGTGTCTTTTCCTTGGATTTTAGTTAGCAAGAGGCTGCCATCTATAGATCCTTGACCCAATTACACACTGTTTTAAGAGGCTGGAAGGGCAGGACTGCGGCCTGATGGGTTTCATCCTGCCAGTCCTGAAGATTAGGGTGACAGGTTTTTAACAGGCTTGTGCTTTTACGTTACATTAAATTTGTTTTATTTTGCAGACCATCTCAAAATGCTTAGTGTAAGACTTAGTAAAGGCTCAGTTTCCTGTTTTGCAGATGAAGAAACTGAGGTCTGCTGAGATTGGCGGACTAGCTGCCTGATGTCCCCCAGGACATGAATGCAGGGCTGGGACTGTACCCCAGCTGACTGTCCCCCCCCCTCCCATCCTCGGCGTCTCTGCCTTCTCCATCTGCAGAGGGGAGCACGCCTGGCAAATTGGGTCTGGCCTGAGCTCACTGCCCTGGAACGCGGGTCCCTGCCACCAGCTCCGCGGCAATGTTTTCATTTCAGGGTTTGTCATAGCAGCCGCTCAACCCCATAGACCTTTAGACACAGTAACAGTGATGACAATGGTAATGACACGAATCGCATGAGCAGAGTTGTGATTGGGAACAAGCTTTATAATTAGGATTATTTTCCCAAGATGCCCCGTATTTAGCAATAGTATTATGGAAACAGAAATAAAGCTCTCTGATTCTAATGGAGGGACAGTGGAAGGAGAGCACGACTTTAAAAGAGCATGTTATACAGAAACAAAGGGGATCCCCCCCGCCCCCCCGGCTGTCCTCAAGTTTAAATCTACTGCGTTCCGGCCAAAAATGAAATGCCTGTTCCTTGCTCGCTCCCAGATGCCAGGCCCAGTGACAAAGGCCCACTTGTTCCTAGGGACACGTGCCTAGATGCATTTTCAGAGAGAGATTCTGAGGGCACCGGTCACCTGCAGCTGCCCTGAAGATGACACATGTCATGGGGCTGTGCCCCTCCTCCATTGACGGGCTCCATGTGGTGATTATTCTTGTTTCCTGCGGGAGCGTCAGCCTGGGATGAAACTCACTGACGTAGGGAGGGCACTGGGCACAGTAAGTCGGGAGTCCCCCGGTGAGGGCCGGGTGGCCCTCACTGCTTGTGGTCAGCCCATCGTGGCAGTTCCTGGGCTCTGAATCGGGAGGGGCTCAGGGTGGATGCACTATGACGGAGGGAGAAACCAGACTCGTAGAGATGGCGGTGCCTTGATGAAGGTGGACGCAGCCCGTGGGATCCGGGCATGCTCTCTTCCCCTCCGAGTGAGTTATACTTTTCAGGGTCTTTCGTGATGGCAAAGGTCTAGCTGTGGGCCTCTGTCATCGCTGCCTCTCCTTCGGTCCTGCCTGCCCACCCGCCATAACCCCCAGGGCCAAACTCTTGGCTCTCTCACCTGTCACCACCCGCCCTGGGGCCAAGATCTGCCCGCACAGTGAACGGAATTGCCTGTCTAGGCCCCCTGCCCCTTCCGGTTCCACCTTTGATGCCTCCTTTCCTCTGTGCAGACACCCTGTTTGATCCTCACATGTGCCTGTCTGTTCACCGTCCACTGCTTGTCTTTCAAGATCCGGCTTCTTCCAGAAGACTTCGTTGGCCACCGCTCCCATGTAGGACTGGTCGCCTGTGTCCAGGCCATCAGACTCCTTCCTACAGGCTGTGCCTCCATTCCGTAATCCTGTGATTGTGTGGCGGTCCCTTGCACAACACTGTCATCTCTTAGAGGACAAAGGACTGTGTCTGTTCATTTTTCTGTCCCCAGGGTGGGGCTGGGAGCCTGTGGTAGGTTAGATGTTCAGGTGCATTAGATGACTGAAATGGGTGCCGTGTACATACCGTTAAGGGCCTTTTGGAGAAGAGACTACACCCAGGCAGGGCACCTTAAATCTCAGGATTCCACATGTGATACCTTGGGCCAGAGGTCGGAAAACTTTTTCTGGGTGAGTCAGATAGAAAATAGCTCAGGTGCTTTGGGCCGCACGGTCTCTGCTGTAGACCACATGCAAACAAAGAAGCGTGGTTGTGGTCTAATAAAACTTTATTTACAAACACAGGCCATAAATCTGGATTTAGCCCACCAGCTGTAGTTTGCCGATCTTCCGCTGAGGGTTTAGAGGGAAACCATGTGCTCTTTCCATAGCTGGGTTTCCCCGTGGTCTGTTGGCCAAATGGCTGACACTTGGCCCGCTCTCTCTTTTCTTTGGGCCATCTTAGTGAGGTTCTCAGAACTTTCTTCCAGCCTTCTGGCTAGCTTTCTCGGTGTTTTCTGCATTTTGCTGTCCAGATGCCTGCCCCAGGTAACTCTAAGGACAACCTATCCCCACCAGAGCAAGAAGAAATAGGCTCTGGTTATGTGGGTCTTTCCCATACACCTTCTAAGTAGGCTTCCTCTCCCCTTCCTCCAAGCCCAGTCCTGAGTCCTTCCTGAACCTTCCATGCAGAACAATGAGAACCCCAGGAGTGCCCTCCTCCTGCCATCTAGGCCTGCGTCACAGACCACTGCAAACTTGAAAACCTCAATGACCCTGACTTTTCTCATGGGCAGAGTACATCTCTCCTCTGCTCTTCTTGGCCAAAGCTGGGTGGCTCGAAGCCCGGGGACCGGAGTCATGTGAAGGCTTATGGACTCACCATCTGGTGCCCAGGCCAGGAGGACTCAGTCCCCCAGAGGCTGGGCAGCTGGGGCTCCGTGGTTATGTCTCTCTTTCTCTCTTCTGGTGTCTCCATGCCATCTCCCCAGCATGGTGACTTTGGGTCATGACACTTCTTAATGTCAGCCCAGCCCTTAACGTCGTTCCCAAGGTGCATAGCCTGGAAGTGGATGAGAGAAGCCATGTCACCTTTGATGACCTAGCCTCAGAAATCATGCAGGGTTACTTCTGGCACATTCTATTCGTTGAGGCAGTCACAAAGTTCCACACAGTTTAAAAGGAGGTGACATGGGCTCCATGTTCCCATGGGAAAGGCTAATGTTCTGTAAGAGCACGTAGGACCTTTGTTGGGAAAGGGGATCCCCACATCTCCACTTCCTGGGCCCTGCTGTGTGCCAGGCACTGCACCTGCCACTTCACCATTTATGTTATCCACACAGACATATGATCAATACCTGTGTATCTGTGATATCTTACAAAGTCCTTCCTCGTTCCCCGGCACCCTTACTACCTGCATGTAAAACTTCATTCTGAGTGTTTCCAGTTCTGGAGGCAGCTTCCCAACATTTGGCAGGAAACCAGCACATATATCCTGATAGAGGCTAAAGGACCTGAGTCTCGGGGTCTGGGCTTCCCGGGGCGGGCTGAGCTGTGCAAGGTAGAAAAGGCAGCAACGGTGGCACTGGGACGTGACGCGTCTGCAGTTAAGTCACCGTGTTGAGCGGTGATCGTGACTGCAGTCTGCACGTTCTCCGTCCCCCTGCGGTTCATGTGCCCAGGGTGATTCTCAGGAGGGCACCGTCCCCTAGGACATCTGGAGGCCGGCTGAGCACGGCTCACAGTCAGTCCTCTTGTGAGGGCGCTCCGCCCGCGTGCGGCTCTTGACACGGGGCAGCCTGGGCACGGCAGACTGAGTTTGCCTCAGCTCACAGTTAGGGTGCACGATGGACGGAAGCTAACTTCAATTTCAATCTTATTTTTGGCATTTTTGTATTTCCTATGAGTTTCCATTCCTCTCTACGTTTGGAATTATTATGACTTTAATGACCAGAAGGCTTTAAGGCCAGCAAAATTCAGGGGAGTTATTGTTTAATAATGAAAGACAAGAACAGTTTGATAGGTGCCAGAGGCACCTTGAAGACACCTTGCCAAGCCCTCCTTGGTTTTACAAATGAGGAAACGGAGGCTCAAAGAAGGGAAGGGACTTCCCCAAGGTCACACACAGTGTTTGGCCAGGGCTGTGCCTGCATCTCTCATGGAGCCTTTGTCTGAAGGGCCGGTTACTCCCGACCTCCACACGTTTTCTAGAGTGTTCCAGCACTTTCTGGACCACCAAGGACTATGGTGGCAACCCACACACTGGCCTGTGACTTCCCTTTGCTGGATTGTTCTCTGGTGATGGGGTGTGTGACCAAAGCAGTCGTTCTGACCCATGAGCATGGGGACCACAGTTTTGGCTCCTGAATGCCACCACAGACCTGCCTCCGCGTCTGCAACCCCGTGGCTGTGAAGTCTGGTGTCTGAAAGGCAGACTGATTGAAGGAGGGAGGCCTCCTCCCAGGCTGTCTCATTCCCTTCTCATCTCTTCCTGGGGAGCCGTTGGCTTTGGCCATCAGACTTCTCCCCAGGCCTCCCCTACAAGGGGATGCCCTGAATTTTGGTAGAAAGCACGAGATGTGATTTACCTGCCTCTGGTTCTTGGTAGCACGATTTCCTTCCTAGTTCATTCGGTTTGGTGGCGGTAACGTGAAAACACAGGCTGTGTTCTGTCTGCCCTTTACATACAGTAGCTTTTTAAATTCTAGGGCGCTGACAACTCTGGGAAGTTCCTGGCATCCTTTCTTTGAGTTTCTACACTTTCTATTTCCCACCAGACCAACGTTTCACAAAGCCTGCTCTTCTTTTTAAAGCAGTCTGCATTCAAATCGCAGGGACCATTTTTTAAGTGCGGAGTCTTAGGCCCCCTGGGGTCTACCATTTCAGACTCTGGGGATGAAGCCCAGAAAATATTTACTTTAACAAGCTCCTCAGACAATGTTTAAGCACCTGGCGTTTGAGACTGTGCACTTGAGGGAATCTGGAGAAGTTACATTGTCTACAGCTGTATGGCCGATGCAGGACCTGGCACAGACTGTGGTAATGAACTGTTTGTTGAACGAATGAATGATGCCATATCCTTGAACTTGACCTTGACCTGTTTGTTTTGGAACTGCCCTCCCATCCCATCCTTCAGGCCTCTAGCCCACTACTCGCACACCTCGCGCTACGGTGATGGGTAACGTTTTCTCCTGCTCACAAATACTGTCCTGTTAGTACTCTTCCAGACATGGTCAAGTTCAGGGATATGTAATATGGAATCTCAGGTTAAAGGGGTTAATCATCTTTAAAAATAGTGTGGTGGTGTGTATGTGTGTGTGTGTGTGTGTATGCATGTTGCCTGTTTTAGGTGTTTAAATGGCTCAACAGAGTGATGTCCTATTACATTCGAGTTTGAGGGAAATTAGTTATCTCTAATTAAAATGGGTTTTAATTTGAATTAAAATTATTGAGGGAATTAGTTATCTCTAACCCATATATAACAAGCAAATGCTTAATTTTCACAGTGTCACTTACTGGACATGTAACACACATAATTTGACAGGACAGTTGTGCGTGCGTGCGTGCGAGAAGCACAGGCGGAGGAGGGGAGGCTGGCCCCGCCCTGTCACCAGACACACCTCAGTGGTCCCCAGAGAAGCAGGAGTGCGGGCTTGGCAGGGGCGCCCTGCGATGTGTTCTTCAAAGGCCTGTAGTAGCAAAGATGTGGATAATTTATACGATGTTTAACTATCTTTTAAATAGCCAGTTTTTCTTGTACAGTGGCTGGGCTTCCATAAAACAGAGACAAGGCCTGCCCATTTGGCTCAGTTTTAGAGGGGACGGTGCTGTAAAGTTAATGCAGTGAGAAATCTATAGCGCTCTGGCATTAAACCCAGCACGGGACATAAAGAATTGGGGCTGCTCTAAGCCTCGGCAGCAGGTAAAGAGATTAAGCAATCTTTGCGGATGAAGCTCATCCTGAGTGAGTGGGCAAGGGCGTCCCGAGCTGGGAAGCCAGGAACCAGGAGAGAGACGGGTGGCGGGCTCTGGGCCTTAACCATCCATGGGCTCGGGTCTCTGAAAGACGAGCCTGGGCATTTAACCGTTGCTGGACCTCAAAAGTCAGAGAAGTCTTGAGGGTGAGAGAGAGAGGAAAATACCAACATGATAGTTTAATTCTTCGTGTGCTCACTCTCATGCCCGACTTGGCTTATGGGAGAACAGGTATGTGCCCTCCCCCGTTACGGTAAAGGCATCACAGCGCACAGAAGAGAAACCATCTGGGAGTTGCAGCTCAGGATTCCTGGCCAGGCAGGCAGGGCGGGGTGGGTGCTGCCCAGGAGATTCGGACCCCAGCCCCTGGCCAACGTGTTCAGTGCTTTTTTTTTTTTTTTTTCTCTCCCCCAGACCACTTTTTGCCAGGGGGGCTTAGGCAGGTCAGATTTATTTGACGATGGCACCTTCTCTCCCCAGCCTGAGTGGCTGAGTCAGGGACCTCCAGCCTCACAGGTCACTGGAACTAAATGTGTCTGCTCTGCTGAAGGGCGACCAAGAAGCCAGAAGCTCGCGGGGGGACACAGAGTCTCCGTGTCGGGGCAGGTGGCGGACGAGAGGCTACTGAGTGGTTGAAAATGGTTGAAGGGGGCGATGAGGGGCTGAACTGCGGAGAAAGTGCTAGGGTTTCTCCGGACGCCCTGGAAGGTTCTGGAAGCCTCTCTGCAGAGAGGGCTGGGCGTGGTCCCTCACCTTGGCCTTTGACAGAAGTACCTCAGGGAGTTCTCCACTCATCCAGAACAACTGGTATTTCCTCCCATGGGGAAAAGCCTGGAGAAAAGTGGAGACTGGAAGAAGGTGTGCAGGGTCGGGCTGGGCTAGGGGAGCAGAGAGGGGAGGAAGAGGCGAGAAGGGAGTGGCAGGGTGGGCTGGGGGCTGGAGGCCAGCGGGGCACAGAGCAGGAGAGACTCAAGGCCAGGATCCCACCTGTGAGAGGCCTGGGCCAGCACAAGGGCAGCAAAGAGAGTTGGAATAAAGGCCCTTGAAGGCCCTGGGGGCAAGCAGGGCAAAGCTAATTTGCCCCTGAAATGCTGTCTCTTCCAGGAAGCCTGCCGGCCACCAGAAAACAAGCTTGCTAGGAATCTCCCTTGTGCTTCTGACCCTGGCCTCAGTTCTAAAGGGACAAATGTGGCTCCCTCGAGATTGCCACTCCTTCTGGTCAAGATGTGGGCCGCCCACAGCCCCCTCGCTCGGCACCGCCTGGGGCCACCCGTCCCACCTGAGGGGTCAGGCTCCTACAAGGGCAGGCAAGGTGGCCACGCCAGCTTTGCAGCGCGAGCACAGCAGGCCCAGGTGCCCGGCTGCGCGCGACTGGCGGGCGCCAGAGATGGCGGTGGGGCGTCTGGGGTGCCGGGTGGTCCTCGGGCCCCACGGGCACCAGCTTCCTGCTGCAACAGGGCTTAACTCAGAATCCCTTCGAGAGCTGAACCTTCACCCCGAAAAGGGAAGAAAACATTGTTCCACGTGGAGATCGCCCCATCAGCAGGTCTGTGTCAGGATCTCACCGCGCTGGGAACCCTGTGGCACCGAGCCCCTTTCCTCCTTACAAAACCCATCGACCGAGGGTTTGCTTCTTAAATCCCTAAATCGAAACCTCAACCCACAGATTCGGGCCAGGCTGAGGGTTAACTCAGGACTCAGAGAACCCGCTGCACCAGGGAGCATCTGCCGAAGTNTCTCTTAAATTCTAGGGATCATTCCCTGTAAGAGGGCAATTTGTCTGTCAGGCAGGCAAAACAGGGGCCGCTCCCTGCCCTCATTAAACTGACAGCATGGTTATTAGCAGAAAACGAAGCCCTCCCGCTATGAAGCTAGCCACTGTTTTATGGCAAGCGCCAGAGAGATATTTTCAGTAATTAATTTGATAAATATATTAATTATGAATTGAGTTGACAGTACAATCAGATTGTCAGCCTTCCAGACAGCCTCTTGTGATAAAGCCCTGTGATGAAGTGGTTGGATTTCAGACCTGTCATCCTTCAGGGCAGCCCCTTATCACCGTCTGCCCATTCACTCTGTAATTTCCTGCGCATTGTAATTAAATGGTAGCTTTCTGATTGGAAGTGACTCCTCAAACATAATCTCTCTTTCTTTTCCAGCCTGGTGGGGGAGGGGCACAAAAAAGCCCTTTGTTTCAGAGGATTTTTCATGTTGAGAAGCAGTACTTTGTCCCCTCGTCTTTAAATGCACCTATCTGGTCCCGCAGGGACCCCCTCCCCTCTGTCCGTCCCCCGAGGCTGGGGGGGGGTGGGAGGAGGAGGGGGAGCTGGAGCCTTGGGGCTGGGGGTCAGGGGACAGAGGGGCAATGGAGGGCTGGGTGGGGGAGGGCTCACCGGTCCAGCTCTGCTGGCTGCTAGGCAGGTCAATGCTCCTCTGCGAGCTGTTTCTTCAGCCAGAAAAAGAAGGAATTGGTCAAAATGGTTACGTGGGGACCCCCTCCAGGCCTGAAATTCTGGGATCCTGTGGACTGAGCGAGTCTGCCAGCGCCCCTGCCCTCCAGAGTCCTGGGAAGGGGAAGGGAGGGGAGGGAAGGAGGAGCGAGCCAAGTGTCAGCTGTATTTCTGCAGGACAGGTCATTCGGGGAGTCCCTTGCCAGCACTTTTTTTTTCTCCTTTTGATGAAATTAATTATGAACACTGCCCGGGGTCATTTGACTCCGGAGATACATGTCAAGATAAAATATTTCAGAAACACTTATATTTAATAATTTAATATGGTGGTTCGCATTTGGGTGCAACAAAGGGAATTATTGGTAATTGCACATTTGAAGGAGGCAGAAGGAAGCCCGGCAAAGTGGGGGGACCACAGGACAAAACGAGGGGGCTTTTGTTTTAGGATCTGTGTACCTTGTGAGGAAGTCAACTTCTGGAATCTTCTGAGGGAGTAGTGTCTGGTGCCCGGGGTGCCCCAGTGAGACAGAGGGAGGGAGAGAGAGAGAGAGAGAGAACAGTGGTCCTAAGGGGTAGTTGTTCTCAGCATTGGAGTCATAGAAAGTCTGTACTCTGAGACTCAGAGACATTGAAGGGTTGTCCCAGGCCACACAGCTAAGGAATAAAAACCCTGAGAAGCTCAGCCTCCCAGGGCAGTGCCCCCAGGTCATGGGGCTCCGTGGAAAAAACAGAACAGCTTTGAGTCAGGAAAACCTAAATTCTAAATCCAAATGCCACTTGCCTGCCATGCCTCAGTTTCTTTGTTTGCAAAATGGGCTAGTTAACTACCTACCTCAGGCTTGACGTGAAGGTTAAATGAAATAGTGCTTTCCGGGCCCCCGATTCACCGTGCGAGCTGGGGCGCACCTGCTGGCGCGCTCCACGCTCCGTGAAGGTTCAAGCGAGCACGCGTTGAGTGAACGAGGAACTGGCTTCGAGGCCCTCGGCGCTCTGCCGCCTCAGCCCTGCCTGCCGCCCTCGTTCCCTTGTGATGCTATTCTCTGTTCGTGGCCACGCAAGTGGCCAGGGCCCCCTCAGGAGCGTGGCACCGGGGGTTAACTTCCAACAGGGACCCAAACAACCTAACCAGCCCTGCTCCAATTCCTCTTGTGGCTTTGGCCAAATCCCCCGCCAGGGCCTGTTGTTTCTGTGTCTCTAAAATGGAGGGAAAGCAGCTTACCCCGGGGAGCTTCTCAGGTGGGCTCTCGCCCGGGCTGTGTGGTCTCCGGTGGTCTGGAGTGAGAGCGGTCAGGTCAGGGCCTGCCCCCCTCCAGCCAGGTGAGCCGGCCGGTCCCTTCCCTGCTCTGGGCCTTCGTCTCCTCCTCTTTAAAATGAAGGTGCTGCAGGGGCGCCTGGGTGGCTTAGTCAGTTAAGCGTCCGACTTTCGCTTAGGTCATGATCTCGCGGTTCGTGGGTTCGAGCCCCGCGTCGGGCTCTGTGCTGCCAGCTCAGAGCCTGGAGCCTATTTCAGAGTCTGTGACTCCCTCTCTCTCTGACCCTCCCCTGCTCACGCTGTCTCTCTCTCTCCTAGAAATAAATTTTAAAAAATATTAAAAAAATAAAAAATAAAAAGTAAAATGAAGGTGCTGCACTCAGCAATCGGCAGCAGCACAGGAGAAGCCACCGTGGCCCGAGGTCCCCAGGCGGACCACGTTTAAACTCAGCTCTCTCCGGAAACCACGCATCCTACTGGAAAACTCAGTTTCTGTCTATCACCTGGAAATGTGAGGCCCCACCCTGAGCAGAGCTTAGGGACCATGGCCGCGTGGATCGGGGCTCAGATTCCCAAGGGGAGGAGCCCCCCCTTCAGGCTCCCACCTGCGAGGCTGCACCCCCGGGAGACCCCCAGTGCGAGACAAACCCTAAGTTACAGACTCCTTCCTGTACATGTCACTGGAGGCAAAGCCAGCACATGTACGAAAATTCCTACAAGCAAGACGTGGTCTTAAAAATTTTTTTTTATGTTTTTATTTTTTTTTTTGAGACAGAGAAGTGACTAAGGGAAGAGCAGAGAGAGAGAAGGAGGGAGACACAGAATCGGAAGCAGGCTCCAGGCTCTGAACTGTCAGCATAGAGCCCAACATGGGGCTCGAGCTCATGAACCAGGAGATCATGACCTGAGCCGAAGTCAGAAGCTCAACCGACTGAGCCACCCAGGCGCCTTAAGGCAGAAAGTTTTAACATGAAGTAAGAAAATTATCACTCACCGTAGAAAGATTTCTGTTCATGTTTCTTTCATGAACAAATGCACACTTACACTTTTTGCCAAAGTTCTAGACTATGGTCCTTAACTTTTCAAAGAAAGCGTAAAGACTGAGAGCACAACCAGAGTTGAGTATTTTCCTTTGTCAGGTCATAGTCGAGTCTCTCTTTTAACACGTTCCCACTATATTTCAAAGAGGAGCTATGACTGCTGTTGGGGGAAAAAAAAAAAGTAAGACCAAAGACACGGTATTGTCTATAATCCCACCCTCCACCCCAGAAATGTTCTCATCAGAGCCAGCCGGTGTCATTTATTAAATCCCGAGTGAAGAATCATAAGCTTCTTTATTTTATCCCAGAAGCGGCTGGTAAGTGGCCGCAAATTGATTCTGGAGAGAATGCTAAGTGATAATCCTTCCCAGGTTCCCAGTAAAGAAAATACACCGATTGGAGGGAATTTTCAACTTGGGTTTGAACTTGTTGATGCCTTTTTAGAGACCAAGTGGAAACTACAGAGCTTTTGTGTGTCTGTCAGATAGCTTTGCTTAATGCCGAGGGAGGAATGATAAATATTCAGAAGGCTTTGATGTTAATAGAGAACAGGCCTTTGGGGGGAAGGGGGGAGGAGAAGGCGGTTGACACTTTGGTTTTCATCCCTCGGTGGGGATCGAACGGATGCTTGAAAATAAATGGCACCTGTGGAGGCGAAGTGCCCCGGCCCTGACTGCCATCGGAGCCCGCGTTCCCCACCGCCAGCTCAAGGAGCCTGGGCGCAGGGCTCTGCCCGCAGGAGAAGGCGGATGCACACAGGCGATAAAAGGCAGTGAGCGACTCACTGTGTTTTATTCTGTTTGCCGGGGGGCCTTCCTTCCTGATGAGCCCAGGCGACGATCACTAAAGGCACACGTGAAACACAGGCTAATCTTCTGCAGGCAGGGCTAGGAAAGGGAAAAGCACTCTAGAAATGAATAGGTAACTCCACCTGGCTCAGCTGCCTGCCCCCACGGGGCCTCAGTTTCCCCGCCTGGAGAAAGAGGGGAGGGGGTTGCGCCGGGTGAGGTCTGAGATGCTGTTCTCTGCCATCATTTAGGAAGATGCGATTGTCAGACTGGCCCCTGGGTGGAGGCGGGGAGCTCGTGCAGGACAGGACGGGCCTCTCTGGAGGCATCCGTCTCAGCCCCTCCACCCCAGAGCCAACCTCCCTTCTTGGTGTGGTCGGAGGGGGGACAGGCAGGGACCTGAGAGGGTGCCGGAAGTCCCACTGCCGAGGCTGTGCCGCTGTCTGGGACCCCAGGGCTCTCTCTCTTTTATCCATGAGATGCCTCTTCTGCTCTGGGAGGAGAGAATGCATCTGAGCAAGGACCGTCGCCCTAGGGGACAGGTGACCATCTCTAAACCACCCAGCAGACCCTGGCTGTGTGCCGGTCGTCACTTCACTGCATGACGCCCAAGGCAGAGCCTCTACCCGGCCCTACCTGCTGTCTGGGCTGCATCATGACTTTTGGGGGCCCTGGGCACTTTGGTCCTCATGGTCTCTTTCCTCCATAAAATATAGTAAAAATCTTCTTTCACAATCGCTTCAGAACGAAGGTGAATTTAATCCAGGCTGAGTGTGTTATTAGATATCCATGATCTTATATTCATTTCTTTCTTCTGATTTCTTCGAGAAAAATTAAAAAAAAAATTGTGGCCCCTTACAAAAGACCTCATGGGCCTTGTGGCCATGAATACATCGACCCTGCTCATTGCACTCCCCTTCTAAGAAGCCACCCCTTTTCAGAAGCTGAGAGCCTTTTGGATTTGCATTTCCATAAAACCTGTCAGCCGGAAGGCAGAAGGAGACTTGAGCATCTCTAGGGAGGAAGTTTGAGGCCCCCCCTGGCATCAGAGTACAGCCCAGCCTATGCTTCGGGGTCAGAAAGACCCCAGGCTCTCACTCCCCCACCGCTCTTCCTCCTTCCTGAATGACCCTTGGAAGTTACTTTCTCTTGGCCTCTATTTTCTAACCTATAAAATGGGACTAATGTCACCTTGACTCCAAGTCTTTTGAGACACGCAGCCCCGGGGAAGTGAGAGCCGTTGTTAGAACGTGATGTGTACCCTGAGCCCAGGTTCCATATCTTCCATGAAGTCACAATGTCCATTTTGTCCCTAGAGTCCGTTCAGCGTGTCACACTTGGCAGACCACGTGCTCCAAGTGTTGGCTGGGGAATTACAGGCCCCAGAACTGCTCAGCTGCGTTATCTTTGACGCCAAAGATAAGACAAAGGGTATTTTTTGTATTTCTTTCTTCAACAAGAGATTTTCCAGGCAAATCAACTGAAGTGTTTGCATGGGGAACAAAAGTCCCCCAGGACCCTCGCAGAATTCTTTCTGTTCGCTTGCTGGCAACAAACTTCTTACCGGTCGGCCAATCTCAGCCCAGCCCTTTAGACACTATGCACGACTCAGCCCTGAATCAAATCAACGAGGGGCTCTGAAGGCTCCTGTAATTTTGTGGGGAAACAATGTCTTAAATTAATATTTTCTTTAGTTCAAAAGGCCGCTTGCGCCTTTGGCTAAGTGTTCTGGTTGCGGGGGACCAGGGAGTGACCCTGGCCAGAGGCCCCCGCCGTGTGGGGAAAAAAGCCCCCACCCCCACATCAATAACGAGAAAATATCTCACCCGGCGGCATTAGTCCACCAAAAATGTTTTACGCCAGTTGAGCACAAAAATCAATTCTGAAGTGCGGTATATCACGGTCATAAATTACATGTGTCCAATCGGAAAAGTGAGGGAAAAGGGCAAAGGCGAGGACAAGAAAGTTCTCACTGGCAGAGGAGGCTGAGGACGGGCCCACGCTGTCGCGCCCTGGAGGCAACGGCCGGCAGAGCCCAGAAGGCCGCCCGCAGGTTCCCGCAGCCCTGCCCCAGGATTCAGGTGGGAAATGGGGCGGCAGCCGAGGCAGGGCCTAGCACGGACCTCTGACTGCACAGCTGACTCGTTCTAGGAGAGGCCTGAGCTCACCGAGCGGCCCTCAGACCCGCTGCGCCCCTTGGCCTTTGGATCTGTCTCCACCTCAGGTTAACACCAAGGAAAGGCATTGTCTGGATCGTCCACTATCCTCTTCCCTCTAAGTTTCTGATTAGGGACACCTGCTTTTTTTTTTTAAGTTTGTTATTTTAAGTTTGTTATTTTTGAGAGAGGGAGAGAGAGAGAGAGAAGATGAGCAAGGATGGAGCAGAGAGAGGGAGACACAGAATTCAAAGCAGTTCCAGGCTCTGAGCTGTCAGCACAGAGCCTGATGCAGGACTTGAACTCACGAACCTTGAGTTGGATGCTTAACTGACTGAGCCACCCAGGCGTCCCCGAAGTGCTCTGCTCTTAATGGGGACATATTTTAGGAGCTACAGACATTGTTGAGTGGCCACAAAGGTGACTTGCAAATGGGAAGAGACGTGCCTCCTTTCTGCAGTGGATGACGGGCTTAGAAAGTCCTCGATGTGCATCGTCAGAGAGGACTTGCTGTCCCAGTAACTAGTGGGTTCCCACATGATGCCCCAGGTCGGAGGGGCCACAGCGGCCGGTTCCCCTGGAGCACCCAGCTCAGCCCCCCCACCCCCCGCCACGCAGCCACTGCCCACGTTCCCCCAGCTCCGGTCGCCATGAAACTCCACGGTGGCTTCTCACAGCCCACGTTTCTCCAGCAGCCCGTTTGGTGCTGCGTCCACTCTGGTCCAAACGCGAGGCAGCCCTGGCTGGGAAGCAGGGTGTCTGTCTCTGTGCAGTGAGATGGCCCCACAGACTCATTCCATTTTATTTTGTTTCACTTTCAGATTCATTCTATGTTAGTACCAGAATGAACCTTAGAGGTTATCCAATCAGACCCATTCTTTGCAGAGATGGCCAAACTGAGGCCCAAAGTAGGCAATGACTGCTCAGATCATAGGTGAGGGAGAGCTAGGATTAGGGTCAGGGCAGCTGGAGGCCTCCCCCGGGCTGTCCTGTCTTTCCCGGGGCAAGGGGAAGGGTGCCGGGAAGAGCTGTTAGCTCCCCATGCAGGGGCATAACCCCCACACCCCATCCCTTCCTCTTTTCTGCCGGAGGGGGCTTTCTTCCATGGGAGTGGCGACTTCGCTCGGCTCCCGCTTTCTCCTGAGTGAACACCGTCTGTTCTGTACGAACCCTGATATTAACTGGAGCCCCCACTGGGTGACAGGATGTCTCCAGGGCTTGGGAAAACATCTCTCAGGACGTTCTCAGCTTCAACCCCCAAATGGTGCCCAGATCCTGTCTGGGTGGTGTCTCTGCCTCACTGTCTCACAGGGGACAGGTGACCCACAGTGAAGCCAACAATGAAGCTGCCCAGCCTCTCGGTCTGGCCGAGCTCAGAACTACCCATGTGGCCTTGACACTGTGAGATGGGTGTGAGCCCCTTCAAGGGAGTTCTGGCTGGACCAAGGGCTTTGCTGCCTGCTTCCCCTCTCTGAGCAGGGTCACCCTCTGCTCCACAGGTCCCCCGAGGTCCCCAGACCTGCCCAGGTGCAGAGAGATCTCCCCCATCCCCCGAGTCTTCCGTGAGGCCAGGTCTATGCTGGACCCCGAGACTCTGCAGAGAGCAATAACCAGCTTTGTCTTCAAGGGACTTGAGTTTCACAGAGGGGTCCCACCCTGCAGACAACATGGGGTCTTTAAGCTCATGACTCCTCTGTGTGGCCATGGTTTTCTCTCCATTTTAATTCTTCATCTACTTGTTCAGCCAATATTTATTAGGTATCAATATATGAGGGGCCATAGGTGAGATGCCAGGGAGGAAGCAGGGATATTCCCCTAATTCTACTGCCTTCGTGGAGCCCACAAATCCGCCCTCCTCCGCCCTCCATGCTTTGTATTCCAACCAGTGTGTATGAGCGTCCCTGACCATGGCAAGCCTTCTCAAGGGCTGACTTCCCCTCCTGGACCATCTTCCTCCCCGCCCTCCCCCGCCCCTCCCGTCAAGCTTCTTCGCCTGGGAAACTCCAAACCATCCTTCTGAGATCAGATCAAAACTCACCTCCTGCACGCCACTCTGGCTGCCCTGCTGGAAGCAAGACCCCCTGGCCGTGCACACGACCGAGCTCCCCAGGGAGCTGCGTAGGGCTTCACTTAGAGGCCTCCTTGCCCTCAAGCCTGTGATGGCAGGCGGTGCTGTGTCTTGAGACATCTTTGGGCTCCCTATCCCCAGCACGGAGCCTTGCACATAGTAGTCTTTTTATCCACATTGCTGTTGGATGGAATATCTACCGCACACCAACCTTTCTCAGCCTCCACCTTTCTGCTCTGTTAGGAAGCCATATTTGGCCATGTGTACATGAGGCAGGGATCCATTTTCAAAAATGTGTGTTTGCATTGGGGTGGGCAGGGAAGAGTGGGGGGCTAAGAAAGAAAGAGAATCGAGAGCCTCGTCCCCCTCTAAGGTCCCTTTCTGAGTGTCCTGTGCCTCGTAAGAGCCCCGATTCCATCCACATGAAGGGTGCTAAGGACACGCTGCGCTTCATGCCACCGGCAGCACCGAGGCCATCTGGGAGCTGGCACCTCTCTCTCGCCTGCTCGAAAGCCAGACCCCCACTCAAATGAGCCCCGTCTCCATCTCCCTGTGGTCCTGGTGTCTGCTAGAACCCCCCCTCCCCCAACCAGCTCACTGATGGCTCTCAGAACTAGAAGAGTTTGAGAACTCTTAATTGATTAAATGCATGAGCGGTTGATTAAGGAATGAAATCTACACTGAAACAGTTGACAAAGTGAAATTATGACTCTGTCAGGCAGTCACCTAGGAAGATTAATGCACTAACATCTGTGGAACCCCCAGCATTTCAGAAGGGGGTCAAGCCACCCAAGTTCTCATTTCAAGGCTGTGGAATCTAAAGTCCAGGGAGATCCAGATGCTCCCCCAATCAAAACAAAGTTCATTTGTTCATTTATTCAACTAAGATGTGACCACGCACTCTTCCCCACATACGTGGGATACATCTGTGAGTAAATGGGCCAACATGCATGCCATTTACAGAAAGAGGCCATAAGCAATAATAAGTTTGTAATTTATACTGTATGTTCGAGGATGAAAAAATGTAATGAAGGAAAAATAGGCCAAATTAAGAGGACTGGGAATGTGTGTGTTGTGGGGAGGGGGAGTGGAATTCAGTTGTGTGATTTAAAGAGGGTGAGTAGGGCAGACGACATTAAGCAAGTGAGATTGGCATAAGGGTTTTCAAAGGAGGAGAGGGAGTTTGTTTCTAGTGATGTTGGAGGTGTGTTGAGAATATTGAATGAGGCCATTTGCGTGCTTGGCATGTAGTAAGTGTTCAGCAAATGGCAGAGTTCTGGAAATTATTGCTGTCACTGTCATCATCGTCATCTTCATCATGATCACTTGACTTTTATGCTCCCGTCTGTAAGGATTTCTTTCCTTTTGTTTTGCGTTTCCTTCAGAACGACTAGGTGGATAAAGTGTTTGGAAGCAATGAGCACCCAGTTGTGGCTTCAGCGGGTGGCACTTCCCAGGAAGACCTTCATGGCATTTCCCTGTCTGGGGGTGGGGGTGGGGGGTTCTGCTGTTCCAGAATGAAGGAAATTGTCAGGGACTGTTGGGGGTGGGTGGTCCGAGACTTCATCCTGCTTGCGTGTTGACAAGTGAGTCTCCTGCAGTTTCGTGGAGGCTGCAGGAGACCCAAGATGCCTGGGCCAGAAACCAAGGACAGTTTAGCACTCAGAGCAATAGCAGAAGTTAGAGCATCAGGATTGGCACCAGTTCTGCGAGACCCACTTCCTATAGGGCAATGTGATGTGGGCCAGGGGATGCCCTACATGGGTAAACGAGCCACCTTAAAAGAGAGGAGCACCAAGCTTAGGGAACCTGGAGCTTTTATAATGGGCAATAAGCCTACTTAAGCTTGGCCCAAAGGCAGACATGATCTTATTTTACTGGTCAGGTAACAAACCTGCCCTTTGCCTTGGAGGGAGACCCTATTTACCTCCCATGGCTGTTTGCAATGCAGATGCCCTTGGAAAGGCAGCCTAGGACAAAGGCAATTAGGGCTCCGTTCTCACGTCAAGCAGAAACACAAGAGACCCAATAGGCTTAAGGGATTGGATGGTAAAATACATGTAGCAGAGTCACTTCTGTGCTTCCACCGTGTCAGGGAGGCAGATTTGCTCCTGGCTCTGGTTGTAGTCCTGGCTTTGAATCTCAGCTCTGGTGTAACTTTGGGCAATTTGCTTATTCTGTGTCTATCTTTAGGCCAGGATTAGCCATGGTACTCACTTTAGGAAGCTATTGGGAGGACAAAATGATACAATGTTCCAAGAGTGCTTAGCTCAATGCCTGGCACGTGGCAACAATTGAGTGGACGATAAGGATGGCAAGGATGTCGGTTTTCCATGAGGAGAAACATGGGTCACAGGAAACCTACGGAAGTTTGGCAGTCCAGGTTGGTAATAAGCTGTGACCTGACGCTCTGATGCCAGAGGTAGGAGAGAGAGAATTTTTTTTAATCTTTATATGCAATCATTGCTTTGGGCCATGAGGATTAAGCTCTGTTTCAGAATTCAATGTCCTCTGACTTGTTTATACATGTCTCCAAGAATTGTGTCACACTCAAAGCCTGAATGAGGTGCCTATTTCTAGAAGTCTCTTTTATAATCTCATAGTTGAATCCAGGATTTTCAGTTGGCTTCAGATACCACACCGCTGTCGTGTTCCACTGAAGATTAAATAGACCTTACAGGTCCCTGGCAGGTATATATTTTCGTAAACCATATATCCCAGAAACCCTGAGGAGATGGGGATTTTGTTTGTGTGAAGAGTCAATCAACTCAGTACACTGTCTCCTGTGTGTCTGTTGCGTGCGAGGCAATGTGACAGGCAGTGTAATCGACCTAACAGTGTGCATGACCCAGGCCCTCTCTCATGGAGCTTGTAAACACGTTGGACCCCTAATTCATATGGAATGCAGAACTTGAATGCCACAAAGAGGTATAAACAAAGAGATATGTTGGCTGAGAGGGAGAGCAAGAGAATGAGAATATCATCAAAGAGATCGTGGATGGCATCCTGAAGGCCTTGGGCAGGATCTGGAAGAACATGGTGTATTCTTGGGGTTGGCCTGGATTCACATCCTGACTTTCTTTCTGTGACCTTGTCAGATGGTTTAGCCTTCAACTTCTCCATGGCTTTTTTCACACTTGCAGAGGGAGGATTTTGTTTTGTTTTGTTTTTGTTTTTTACATTTTTTTTTGAGAGAGAGAGAGATCAAGCACAAGTGGGGGAGGGGCAGAGACAGAATGAGGCACAGAATCCGAAGCAGCCTCCAGGCTCTGAACCGTCAGCACAGAGCTGACATGGGGCTCGAACTCACAAACTGTGAGGTCATGACCTGAGCTGAACTCGGATGCTCAACTGATTGAGCCTCCTAGGTGCCCTGAGAGAGGGTGTTAAAACCTAACTTGTAGGATCTTGTAAGGGTGATTGAAATGATTTATAGGCTTGACAAGCAGTGCTTTGAAAAAGTGACATTTAAANCCCTCCCCCACTCGCACTGTCTCTGTCTCTCTCTCAAAAATAAACATTAAAAAAATTTAAAAATAAAAAGACTTGTGAGCAAGAGTCTTAGGTCAGTTCCTGGAAGCAGACTCGGAGAGCATTTGCTGGGAGTGCTCTTGGGAATGATAGCCCCTGCGAGGCCTAGAAGCCTCCAGAACTGGGCAGTGGTGACTGTCCCCGAGGAGGGCATAACCTTGGGCAAGGCACAGCCCTTGACAAAGGGCAAGTCTAGGAGACGCCCTTGGCTGTGAGCCATCAGCAGCTGCTGGAAGAGCAAGTGTCTGGGACCCGAAGGAGGTTCTGGGTAGCACCTCAGTGTCCACGCAGCAGGGGAAGCCGGTGGCCCAGCTGGAGCAAGGGAAAGAAAAGCCATTCCCCTCAGGGTGTTTTACCACCGCCTCTGAGGCCTGAGCCAGAGAGAAAGCCAGAGACCTCATCGATGGGGAACCAGAAGACTCAGAAGACTCAGCTCTGGGCTGGCTCTGGCCTGATTCCGCATTCACTCTGAGCACCTCCCGGCTCCCTGCGGCTCCTGGAGAGCAAGACCCCACTCCTCTGCCCTGCTTTCTTCTTCCTAGTGACCTTTCTATTTTCTCGAAAGGATCAAGCATAGCAGAGTATCACATAGCCAAGTGCTACTTCTCAAAGAGAGCTAGAAAATCTCTACCTAGAAAGCTCTAGAAATTGCATTAGCTCAATCACAGGGCCAGAACTGGTGGGGGTTACTGGCCTCATGTAGGCGGTCAAAGCAAAGGGCAGTACAATGACCTGCAGAAGGCGGTGTTCGAAGCCAGCCTGGGCTCTTCCAGCCCCGTATTTCACTGGCTTCATCACCCCCAGCTTCTGCAATTGCCTCGCTCCCTTTCTGCACACAGCACCCTTCCGCATTTCTCCCTCTGCTACGGACATTTCGAAACTTGAACTCTTCTGTTTACCTGCTTAGGGACTCAGGGGTAAACTCCGGGCTCCAGGTGAGTCTGCCCACGTACCAGCCTTCAAGAATCTGTATTTGCATACAGTGTATAGAGAAGTCCACTAACTTAATTAATAATTAAGCAAAGGCTTCAAATCCTTTGAGAGGCACTCCATAGTTTCTGGCCCCTTCCCAAGGCAAAGGAACCGAGGAGGACTCTTTATATGTGAAAATGAATCCATTGTTAGCTCTGATTTTATGGGTGCCAAAGTCTACGGTGTTTGGGGTTCACACTCAGCCTGAACTAGGATGTTTTGCATGGTTCTCCTCCCCAGTACCACTGGATTAATATTTAGCAATTTTATGGAGGTGGAAACCGCCCATTAGGGCAGTTCTCAGGTAGGGAAATGATACTGGTGTTTACCCAAGAAGAGCTAAGCACTCCTAAGAACAACTTTCTGTCATTCTTTACTGAAATTCTCTTGAGAATTAACAATAGGTCCAAAATCAATAAATTTATCCATTAGAACCCGCCCCTGCCAAATTCTCAGATACAGATCCCTAATTGTGATTCTTTTTTTAAAAAATGTTTATTTATTTATTTTTGAGAGAGAGAGCAGGAGAGAGAGAGAGAGAGAGAGAGAGAGAGAGAGAGAGAGCATGAGCAGGGGAGGAGCGGGGAAGGAGAGAATCCCAAGCAGGCTTCATGCTGTCCGTGCAGAGCCTGACATGGGGCTCGAACTAGCAACTTGTGAGGTCATGACCTCAGCAGAAATCAAGAGTCAGATGCTTAATCAGCTGAGCCACCCAGGCACCCCTCCCCTCATTGTGATTCTAAATGCAGACAGTCATTGCTCCCTCTTCCTTTCCTATTCCAGCACTCCTATTAATCATTGATTAATGAAATTGGCCGCCGAACTTTTGGGCTCCTCAAAAAGTACTCAGAGAGGGGGCTCCTGGGTGGCTCAGTCAGTTAAGCGTCAGGCTTTGGCTCCGGTCATGATCTCGCGGTTTGTGGATTCAAGCCCCACATCCGACTGTGTGCTGACAGCTTGGAGCTTGGAGCTGCTTCATATTCTGTGTGTCCTTCTCTCTCTACCCGTCTCCTGTTCATGCTTTGTTTCTCTCTGTCTCTCAAAAATAAATAAGCATTAAAAATTTTTAAAAAGTGCTCAGAGTGCATATGCATACTTAGCTTCAAGATTCCTCCTTGTAGGGTTCTTTAGTGAGAAATATTGGAAAAAACTTAGATGCCCAATAACAGGGAATTAACTGAATAAATTGTGGCAGAGATATTCATTAGAAGATTTTGCGGCCATAAAAATGACACTGCAGAAGTATATTCCCGGGCATGAAAACGTTTACAGGGCAAGCCACAACTTAGTGTGTAAATGTGACCCATTCTTGCACTCATGGGTGTGCTAGCATGGGGCTGAGCCCGTGCACACACATGAACTGGCTTGGACGGAACAAGAGCAGCCACTGCACAGGGGCTTTCCCTTCACGGCCAGATTGCTGGTGGCTTTATTTTCTTCCGTTTTCTCATCTCCTTCTCATGTTCCCTCAGCACACATGCATTTCTTGGGGAATCATGAAATCAAAAGTTAACAAAAGGGTGCAGAGGAGGGAATTCTTCTTGTCGGGCTGCGGGCTCTCGGCACAAGGAGCCACCAGTTTGTGTCCCCAGAACCCAAAGTGTCACCGGCACTGCCTTGCCTTGCGTCAGGTCCATCACCTGCAGAACGGGGCCTGGGTGGGGGAGGGCGAGCCTGTTTGTGATGAACGGAGCAAGGAGGAGTGGCAGACAGCAAAGGAGGTTTTACTTTGACCTGTTTCTACCTTCTAGAACGAAACCTGAAAATGGTGTCCTGCCCTCTCTGAAACTCCACTCACTTTGATCCCTAGACCCAGGGCTCTTCTGGAGAATTCTGTGATTCTCAAGTCTCCGGACTCGTCTCAATGACTTTGCCCCACAGGCAATGTCGCTCACATCCTCTGCCCACGGTCTTGGGGGACCTGAATGCTGGGGACAGGATAGGCACCCGCCTGGGACTTGAGTACCCCACTGGGTTCCCCGGCCCTCTGACGTTCGCAAGGACCCAGGCGCTGAGCCCCGAGCAGGCAGGCGTCCCCTGGAAGGCGCACGTGTGCCTCCTGCTTTAGGGCACAGAGCAGGGCAGGCGCCAGGCAGGGGAGGCGATGACACCGCGTGCTATCTGCAGATCTTGCGGTGGCTACGGCTGTGTGGTTTGCAATTAGACGAGAGGTCCGGGGGCTGGGAGATCATTTCCTTCAGCAAGTTATCATTTGGGCAAAATCAGGGACTTGTCAGGCTCAGCTCGCCAGCTCGGCCTGCTCTCTCCGCCCCCGCCTGCTCCCGCCGGGACAGCCCTGGCACCTTTGTGCGACAGAAATGCTGGCTGCCTGCTCCCCTGGGGGACCTCGAAGCGCTGATGTTCTCTGAGCAAACTGTGTTGTCCAGGGGTCCTTTCCTGGAGAAATTTCCCCAGCTACCACTTCCCCCGCCCCACAAATCCAGGACGCCTTACCCCCTCCTCTCGTGACTGGCCAGTTTGTGATTCTTCATTTATTTGCACACCTATGAGTCACCGTTTTCCCCACTAGACTAGGTCTTGTGCACACTTGTGTCCCCAGCACCTCGTGCAGAGCCTGGCACGGAGCAGGCTTTTTAATAAACAGATGAATGCATGAGCACATGCATGATCCACATATGACTGTCACCAGTAACGTTCTCACCTTGAGATGCTTTTGCTTGGGGACCCGGGGCGGCGGGTGGGGATGGGCCTGGGTAACTGGGTCAGTTAAGCATCAGACTCGGTTTCAGCTCAGGTCATGATCTCACAGTCCGTGAGATGAAGCCCCGTGCTGGCAGTTGCACTGACGGTGCAGAGCCTGCTTGGGATTCTCTCTCTCTTTCCCTCTCTACTCCTCCCCCACTCACGCTGTCTCTGCCGCTCTCAAAATAAATAAATAAAACTCAAAAAAATTAAGAAATAAAAAAGGATGCTTTTGCTTGGAATTGACTCTCCTGCGCGTGAGTCCAAGTTCAACAAATCATTACTGTGTGACTGCGGGCCAGTTGTGTGATTGAGATTGTTTTCCTCTCAGTTAAGTGTGGATGCAAATAGTTTTGCTTTGTTTTGTTTTAATCGTGGGATTGCAGTGAAGATGAGCTAAGATAATGGCTGTAAGTGCGCGGCGCCAGCAGCTCACAGTGGGGAAGCCAGTGCTGGTGGTCACCCTTAGTTATATAATCCCTTGATGTTTCTACCTGCCTGTGTGTCACTTTGTCGTCCACACTCAGTGTCCTCAGATTCGGGAAGGAGCAGAGAGATAGAAATAGGCAGCCCTTTGTGATACGACGCCCTGCAAATGCAGGGGGAGAAACCCATTCGCCCGATGCCACCTGGAGCCTAATCTGGTTCCGGTGCCAAGCTCCTTGCATTGCATGCGAGGCCGATGCAGGTGAGCAGCCTGTCAGCGGGGAGGGGCCCTGAGTATTACAGGAGATGTGACAGCAGACTGCCCCCTCCCTCCTTCCAGACCAGGCTCCTCAAAGGGCTGACGCCCGTGGTTCAAGAAGGGATCCCAATGGTCCTGTTTCAGTCTGGACATCACTGTGGGGTGGAGACTCTGGAAGAGAAGGCGGACTTTGGGGAAATTTGATTCAGCGATGGACACACAAGGGCACAGCGATTGACTTCTCTGGCCCACTCACAATCAGGAACATGTAGGAGTCTGTTTCCTGCTCCCAAATTCCAAGGGGGGCTCGGAGAGGTAAAGCACCTCGCACGTGCTCACACAGCTGCTAAGCGGCAGAGGCTGGCCTGCCAACCGATCTGCCATCCCAAAGCTGTCCCCGAAGCCACACTAGCCCTCCGATCAGTGTTTGCACCCCAAGTTTAGCTGGACACCAGTTTTAATGACTTACAATTGTACGAGGGCAGCCCTTGCAACACCCAACGTTTGATCACCACGTTTTAAATGTCCGGTCCCGGCTGAGGCCAGAGAATACACAGGTGAACAAGACTGGCCCCTGGAGTTGGTTTACTGACGACGCCCCTATGTTTAAGCAACATTTTATCTCACTTGGTGGTTCCCGTCGCCCCATGTGGTAAGTATTCATCTCAGCTTTATTCATTCCCCCCCAGCAAGTGTTTAATAGCGCACCTACTTTGTGCCACCAAACGTAATAGGAGGCTAAGGATACAACTGTAGGTAAAAAATAGACTCAACGTCACTGTCATGGGACTCAGAGAGGAGAGGCACTGAACGAGCACACAAATCAGGGGGGTTAATCATCACAGAAGAGGGGAACCTGTTCTCTCATTTGCTTCTACCCCTGGGAGGCCAGAGGAAGCTTCCTTCCCTGCAGAGCAGACTCTGAACTAAAGTCTGAAGGTTGAGCGGGATGTAATGAGGCCCAGAGGGGAGGGAAGATCATTCCAGGGAGGGGGACTGGGCTACATAAAGGTCCTGGGGCCGAGAAAACCCATGTGACTTACCGAGGGACAGCCGAGAAGGCAGGAGAGGAGAGGGGGAGGCAGTTGGAGAAGAGACCAGACAGACAGACAGGGGCGTTTTGTCTTTATCCCCAGAAAAGTGGGAAGCCATTGCAGGGTTTCAAGCCAGGCAATGACACAATTAGACTGCATTTTCCAAAAGATGACTCTCACTGCAGAGTGGACCCCAGATGGGGGGAAGGCAGACGGGGAGTGGGTGGGCCAGGTGGCGACCTTGGCGAGGCCCTGATGAGCAGAGACGGCACCCTAGAGTAAGTGAGGGCAGGACTGCCGAGGGAGGAAGGTGGATTGCAGACATGTGTAGGGAGCTGGCAAAGGAACAAGAGACGAGGCGGGGGCAGATGTGGATTACACGGTGAGACCAGGGCATGGTGATCCAAGGAGGAAGTGACAGGGGTGTTGGGTGTGGCAGAAGGGGGACGCGATGGCTGAGTGATGCTTATTCATTTGAGTGACCTGAGGCCACTTGCTGAGAACTATTTCAGATGACAAAGCCCAAGGTTCAAAGAGGTTGAGTAACTGATACAAGTCATAAGTGAAGAAAGGACAGAATCAGGTCTTGAACCCAGGTCTTCTGACTCAAAATCCAGTGCTCTTTCTAACATCTGAAAATGAGGATTTAGCCAGAGACCTTTCTGTGGTCTCCCGGGAACAATAGCGGCTCCCTCTGCTCAGAGTATACGTAGGCTGAGGGTCAGCTGGGCTCTGACCCCCGTGTCCTCTCATTCAGAACCCCCAGGAGGAAGGGGTGGTCTCGTGTGGGACATGCCTGTTCTGGTGGTGGAGGGGAAGAGCCCAGCACGCCGCAGTGGGACGTTGGAAGGCACTGGCTCTGTGATGAACGAGGTGGCGGGGGGGATGCCCTCCAGGGATGCTTGTAGAAGTCTCGCGCTGCACCACTGAGCGACACCTCTGACTTGATCCATGGCATTTCGGTAAATGAGCATGACTGGCATAGCACAAATATCTTGTTTCACTTTTTGGTGGATTCGCAGAGGATCATTCTGCTGTCCTTGGGCCACGATCATTGAGTAACACCTGTTTCTTGTACACACACTTGCTCGGACTTGAAGTTGTGATTTCATATCGGTTTTCTTTTTTTGTTTTGAAATGCAAACCTGGGGGCATCTGGGAGGCTTAGTAGGTTAAGCGTCCAACTCAGGCTCAGGTCATGATCTCAGGGTTTGTGGGTTCGAGCCCCGTGTCGGGCTTTGTGCTGACAGCTCAGAGCCTGGAGGCTGCTTCGGAATCTGTGTCTCCCCCCTCTCTCCCCCTCCTCCACTCATGCTCTGTCTCTCAAAATTAAATAAATATTAAAAGCAATTTTGACATGCAAACCTGGTATTAATTTGGAATTGCGTTGACTCTTGCCATGTTTGGGCTGAGAGCACGTGAGAATTCACACAGGGCATCCAGCTGCCTGCCGACTCTGGGTCTCTTCCTACCACATCACAGCTTTTCAGATCATGCTTCACCAAGCCCTAGGGAGTCAGGGCAAGCACCTTTATTGCCTGTCCTCACGTCTCCATAGGAAGGGACTTCTGACCCCCTCCACCCTCCATGGCAGTCCAGGGTGGAGAACGGGTGTGAGCATCTCTCGTTTCTCCTTCCTCCCTTGGGGAGCAGCAGTGACAAGTGGTGGTCATGGCACGTGGACAGCCGTGCGATTCCCCGAAGCTCCCTACACTGAGACATTTGTGTGGACTCCGGCTTTTTCTGCCTCGTGTTCTTTGGATTTCTTTTGTCCCACTCTGGCATTTGGGGCACTTGTACAGAAACTGGGGCCTGCTAAAGGGGACTCCCCTCTCCATCTTCTGCCCCTCAGTCTGTTGGAAGAGGTCAGGCTGGCCAGCCTCATTGTCCTGACTCTAACATGGGCGAAAACTTGGTGTCCCAGCTGTGTTCTTGAATCCAGTCGAGGGAGTGCTTGGAGAGCGACTGGTATGGTTGATAACTCAGACCCTTGGATGCCAGCCGACCCCTTGGGTCTATCTTCTACTAATTTAGAGGAGGGGGGAACTAATCTATCCCAAACCTCCAACAGGCTGGGTCAAGGTGCAGCTACATTCTTCTGGTTTCTCTGTTGCAGATTTGTTTGAAGAAGGGATGTCCCCGTGAAAAGGTTGGTTTGAAAGCCAAAGCACACTGGGCGTTTGAGGCATGAGTTTATCAACTCTTGGAGGGGGACAAGTGTGTGGGACAGATGGAGGACTTTCTGGACTTTTGAAACCTAAATATTCAGCTTCCTCCCAGGATCTTAGCTTGGGAGGAAAGAAGCCATCCTTCCAGAACCTCAGGAGAAGGATTTACTTCAACATCTGTGGAAATATTTTAATTTCTTCCTTCACTGGTTCAGCTTGGCCAACAGTGTTTAGAGTATTTTAATCATGTTAACAGGTGAGTCGGTCTGCCAGGAGAGTAGGAGTGCCTTCCTTTACTGGGCTGCATAAAGGTAGGTGCCTCTGTCTCCCCTCTGGTGGTATGTTGAGTGGTTCACATGAATTATTTGACCCAGCCCTCCAAGCCTGGAGGTGGGTGGGGGTAATTGTCTTGTTTTACACCCAAAGACACTGAGGGTCTGAGCGATCAGTGAGAAGTCTGGCTTACTGGGGTGGGGAAAGGAAACACAAACATCTGGGAAGGTGTGACCCACCCTCGAAGAACCTACCATGCGGTAAACTGATCCTTGACTAGCAAAGCCCTTGTGATCGGCTGGCATAATTTGCTCATTTTATAATGAAGAAAGGGGACACCCTTTGAATTCATTTGGGAGGGTTTGCCTGAGGTAGAGTGAGTGGCAGTAGATATTCACCAGCAGAAAGTTCTACCATCCTTGCCTGCATTGCCATGCAACAAATTCTGGCCAAGAAGACCTCAGATTTCCAGGAAGTATGAAAATGGATGGGGCATGCCTCGGTTTGCCTTTTCAACTTCTTGCTTCTGGTTGCTTGAAGTGCATATGGGACCAGAAGGAGTGAGCCGCCCTCTGGGACTACGGGAGAGGAGACTCAGAAAGAGCCTGGGTCACTGCTGACTCTACTGAGCTAGCTTTGGCCAGGGCCCTGGACTCTCACCTCTGGACTGACTTCATATGAGATAAACAAACTCTTTCTGGGCTTTTCTGTTCCATGCAATTAACAAAGGACCCACATTCTTGTGGGCACCTTGACCGCATGGTGAAATCTTGGGGACGAACCCACCATTCTTATGCTAGTGAGATTGCTTCTCTGTCAAATGTCCATTTCTTCCTAATGCTATTTTTTTTTTTAGTCACTGCCTTTCTCCAAACATCACCGAAGCTTGTTTCTGCAATGCATGCCAAATGAAAGGCCTATTAACAAGAGGTAAGGTGCTCAAGTAGGTAGCTTTGATCCAGAACTCCTCGGTCTCCCCTGCTCCCTTTGGGCTGAGTAACCAGCCTGCGGTGCCTCACACACCCTTCTGCAGCTCAGCCTTTACTCTCGACTTTCCCCTGTGACCTGCTCTTCCTCCCCTTCCCTAAACATCACCTAGAACCCCCCTTCTTTAGGAATCACACAGAGATCATGCTTGAACAAGGCAATTCGGGCGAACAGCTGTGTGAAATGCAGACTCACTATATGCCTACGTGAATCCCACAGGGATTAAAGAGTTGAATGTAAAAAGCAACTAGAATTACAGAAAAGTATCAAAAATTTTAAGTAGCAATAAAGGATTAATCCATTCAGAGTAATGAAGGATTAAAAGAGAAAGATCAAGGGGCGCCTGGGTGGCTTAGTCGGTTGAGCGTCCGACTTTCGCTTAGGTCGTGATCTCGCGGTTCGTGGGTTCGAGCCCCGCATCGGGCCCTGTGCTGACTGCCAGCTCGGAGCCTGGAGCCTGTTTCAGTCTGTGACTCCCTCTCTCTCTGACCCTCCTCTGCTCACGCTGTCTCTCTCTCTCTCTCCTAGGAATAAAATAAAACATTAAAAAAATTTAAAAAAAAATAAATAAAAGAGAAAGATCAAGCAATTTAACAAGACAATAAAGTAAAATTATTTCTTATATAGTTCAGGTCCGTTAGTGATGAATTCTTTCAGGATTTGTATGTCTTCAAGAGTCTTTATTTTGCCTTGATTTTGCGACTATACTTGTCAGATACAGAATTCTAGGTTGTCAATTTTCTTTTAGGTTGCCAGTTTTTAATTGTAGTAATTTAAAACTGTTGCTTCCCTGTGTTTTCAGCTCGCATTGTTTCCAGCGAGAAACCTGCTATCATTCCTATCTGTTCTTTCTCCCTGTGTTTTATGTCTTCTTCCTCTGGCTGTTTTCAAGATTTCTATTTATTGCTGATTTTAGGCAATTTTAGTATGATACAATCTGTTGGAAGTTTTATTCACATTTCTTATGCTTGAGGTTTATTGAACTTCTTATATATGTGGGTTCGTAGTTTTAATCCAATTTTGAAAACGTTGGGGCATTATTATTTCAAGTATATTTCCGGCCCCCTCTCTCTTTTTCCCTTTAAGGATTCAGGTGACTTGTGTATGTGTCCCTTGACATCGTTCCACAAGTCACTGGTGTTCATCTTTTGAAGTCATTTTTACCTCCGAGTTTCATTTAGAAGAGTTTCTATTGCTACATCTTTGAAATCACTATTCTTTTCCGAAATGCCTAATCCTGCAAGGAGTTTTCGATGTAATAAAATGCTAAGATTTCATTATTAAATGAAAAAAAAAACAATGATATAAAATGTTATATGTAATGTGATCATGAATATCTTTAAAATGATCCCAGAGAAATGTGAGAAGAAAATACGTATTTGTATACAGTGAATTCATCTGGTTGGTAGGATTGTGGATTCTTACTGTCTTCTTTATTCTTTTCTATAGTTACCAGAATTTTGAAGTAAGCAAGTACATGTTGTTTTACAGTTAATTATATAAGAAAGAAAGGAGATGTTACAAAGTTGAGTTATCATTTAATGACTATAAATTAGTAAAGATTCAAAGTAAAATGAAAATGCCCAGAATTGATAACGATGCCACAAAAGCATCTTGTTCAACCCTCCTGGGGCAGGAGGTAGGGGAGAATTACAGAACCTTCTATTTGTCTACTTTTTTACATTTATTTATTTTGAAAGAGAGTGAGAGCATGAGCAGGGGAGGGGCAGAGAGAGAGAGAGAGAGAGAGAGAGAATCCCAAGCAGCTTCCACCCCGTCAGTGCAGAGCCTGATGTAGGGCTCAAACTCATGAAGCAGGAGATCATGACCTGAGCCAAAACCAACAGTCAGAGGCTTAGCCAACCGAGCCACCCAAGCGCCCCTACATGCCTTCCTTAGCCCTTTCATGTTGGCCTTCTGACGCAGACGGCTGGGGCTTCAGCCTCCTACTGACCATGTGCCCGCCTGTGCATGTGCACTTCAATTTATGTCAATGTGGCCACGAGCAGATCAGTTCATTTGCATACTGGAGCACTGGACTCAGTGGCTGGGACTATTTAAAGGAGTCCCGAAGCTAATCTCTCCATTATGCAAATATTCTCCTGTCGTTCCTCTTTTACAAATTTAATTAAGTAATTTTTTTGCCCATTAATATTTTCTTTCTCTTGTTGAAGTGAGACTCACCTGCATTTTAGTCCCGATTCACTCTGTACTAATTTTAGCTCTGGCTCCGTTACTAATAGGATGTGTGATCCTCAGACAAGTTCACACCTGCCTCTAAGCCTTTTTTGTCACAGGAGAGCATGAGCCCTAGACCAGGGGTTCTCGACGTTCAAAGTGCATCAGAATCTCCTGCGGGGGGACTTTGCTGGGTTCTGCCTGTGGACTTTCTGGTTAAGTTGGTCTCGGATGAACGATTGCATTTCCGACGGGTTTCCTGGGGATGTTCACGCTGCTGGTGCGGAGAGTGCACTTTGCAAACCACTGACCTAGGCTTTGAGATAACTGTGAGTCGTGCAGTAATAAACTTAAGACAGAGAGAATGCTTGTTTTTAAATATGTGCTTTTGAGACGGGGACAGTGAAAGGACTCATTTTGCACGTTGTCTCTATGCAAAATTCAAACATTTCTAAAAGAAGGAAGGGAGACACACAGCCTCTTAAAAGCTCAGGATTTCCATAGGCAAATCCACCTAAGAACAACTCAACATATTCAAACTGTAATGTTTACATATTTTTTAAAGCTCCGTTAGGGACATATGGCTCTTTCGAATCTAATCAGAGTGAAGGTAATCACTTCTCTGCTGGTTCCTAAATGATCCCCTCATCAGTACTATTTACATGGCAAGACATACTCGGTCTTGACATTGGGTTATTCTTCACAATTTATGTGGTCTGGCCTGAAATTTAACTCTTTTTGCAATGGGCTCTTGCTGGACAAGGACACTATACTCTTTTAAACCCAGATAACTTTTTATTTTTTTTTAAACCTGTGTGACACAGTGTGCCTGATAAAGAAACCATTTCTTTCATGCCTTTAATCTCCTCCGAAGGCGAAAGTAGTATTTGCTGAAATAAAAGTACACCCTGGCAGAAATGCGATGCTAATCCTCTTAGTTTTAATGGTTTGGAAATGGTTGGAATAAGAAGGTAAACATTGTAGTTGATTAATAGGAAGGAAGTCAATTGTCCATGTAGCCACTGTTATATGTCATACTGTACAATAGTGCTTTCTTTTTATAAACCCCCAAACAGGGTCCTTCTCCATTTTAATGTTCTTACTTGAAAAATGATCTACTAGCACCGTGCGGTTCTAAGTGTTTGATTCCATTACCCCCAAAAAGCAAGCAGTGCACATTTCAATTCGACGTCAAACAAGGCCCACTGATAACTGGTGTCATATCAATGGCTTATCAGGTCTTTTTTTATTGAAAATAGTCGGATATAATGAGGTGCTTCACATTTAAAAGTCTTAAATCTCTGAAAGCTCCAGGCCTAGATGGTTTCGATACTGGCTTATTAAACTTGCACTGGGAGAGAAAGCGGGACTGGGGGAGGGTGGGCACAGGCAAGAGAAAGAGAGGAGCGGAGGCGGGAGCTTTCGTTAGCATGATTTAACCCCACACTGGCCGTGGTGAAAAGATTGTGTTTGCTGATAGCAGTTTCTGCCGCGAGTCCTAGGGGAGGACTCTGAGGAAGGAGCCTCGGAGAGCCCGACAAGCGTGTGCGGCCTCGCCAGAATTCACCTGCAGTCTTTGTAGGACTGTGAGCCGTGCCACGAGCCCCCCTCCACCTACTAACATTGAGCGTTGGGCAAAGAAGCATCTCCAAGGATGTATAAAGACAGTAGGTGTGCCTTGGACCGGCGGTGGAGAACAGGCCCCGCGATGGGCCTTGGGCGGCCACAGGAGACCACACCCCAGTTCAGGGTGCAGCGAGAGGACCGCAAACAAGGAAGGTGACTGGCCTGCCCTGGTCTTCCTGGGACGTTCCCGGTTTTGACACTGAGAGTCGCAGGCAAAGCGTGACTCACCCTCGCTCACAGCCCGCTCCTTCCTTTACTTGTCCTGTAACCTAGCCTCTTGAGGACTTGGGTCTGCCTCTGTAAGAGGGCAGTGGTTATGCTACTACTACTACCAATGTGACAGCAGGCACTCAACACGCTCTACTCATTCCTGCCCAGAAGCTCTCCGTCTCTGCCACCACCTGCCCCTTGCGGTTCCCCAGATCCCGGCTTGGGGGCGGGGGCACGGAGCCTGCGTTCTGGCAGCGGTGCGCCGCGTGCCTGTGGCCCCAGGCAGCTGGGAGCTCCTCGACGGCAGGGACCGTGTCTTGCTCAGCCCTGTTCCTCCGTGCCTAGCATAGTGCCTGCTCTGTCAAGGAGGATGGACAGCATAAAGCTGTAGCCTGGAAAATTCAGGGTTTCAGAGAGCAGCAGCAGCAGCTGGCACTTACTCGGTGACACTGAGTGTCCAGCCGAGGGTTTAGCACTTTACTTGGTTGGTTTCGTTTAACTCATTTAACCCTCCCAACCCTCCTGGGAGGTAAGCAAAGGTTTATCATCACCTCCGTTTTATGTACAAGGAGCCCCAGACTTAGGGAGGTGAAATGACCTCCCCAAGGGCACACAGCTGGGAAGTCGAGGAGTGGATTCAAGCACAGGTGGACTGTCTTTGCCAATCAACCTAGGATGACCCAGTGCAGTTGGCAAAGTGGCCTGAAGCACTTTCTATGTACTTCCAGGTGCCGGGAAAGCCCCCTGGTGTCTGCACTGTCTCCCCAGCTCATTTCTAGTAAAAACCTGCTCTCTGAGGGCCACTGCCCTCCCCAGCTCCACATGTAGATCCAAGGAGACCCCGGGCGTGGGCAGAGCTGCCCTGTAGCCCCGTTTCCATGACTCCCTGGCGAGCCTTCTAATGGCAGCCAGGAGGCCGTCCCGACTTGAGAGCGCCAGAGACCATTTTCACCACCTAATCAATAACCCCGTTATTGACTCGCTGTTCCCAGAGGACAGGTTTATAACTTTATCGAGCACTATATGCGGGGGCAATTATAAGGATAATGGAAAATCATCGACAAATGGACGCTTCTGCATTGCAAATTAACATCTGCTCCAGGTAAGAGAAAAGTCGTGTTTGAATTTCAGAGTTTGTGAAAATGGAAAGACCCGTAAGACAAAGTGTGTGACGTATGGTGGGGACCGAGCAGCGCAGCGTGGTGTGGGTCTTCTAGCCCGGCCCCATCATCAGCTCGCTGGGACCATGACAATCCCGCTTGGCATGAGCTCATTGGGAATGTCCAGGGCATTGTCTAGAGCCACCTGCTCTCATCCCGATTTCCTGGGTCCTGAAAAAGCAGCCCCCCAAAGTCCTCCTGTCCTGAGAGTGACGGCCCTCTCGTCCCCTGGAGGGCAGCTGTGACTCAGACCTCTACCTGGCACTCCCCACACAGCCGGGAGGTACTGGGAAGCAGGACTGGACCCAGACCAGGGGACCATATCCCAGTCTTGGTTCCACTGGCTGTGTGGCTCCAGGCAAGCTGCTTCAGCTCTTTGAGCCTCACTGTCTCCGTCTGTAAAATGGGGTTATGATATCCTCTGCCCTGGAGGATCCTTAGGAGATTAGATGAGATTATACCTTTGCAATTTACAGCCTCATATTACAGACTTAGGTGTCCAGCTGTCAGTCTTCTGCGTGCCAGGCATCATCCTCAGCATCTAGAACAAGAGAACAAGCTAAGTCTCCTGCTTTTGTTAGGTCTTTCTGGCTGCTGTGCAGAAAGTTGATCCAGGGGCAAGCACAGAAACGAGACTTAAGAAAGACCCCCAAAGGGCAGGCCTATGGAACATACTGAGCTGTTCCCAGAGTAGACAAGATGGGCCCAGGAGGCTATTGGGTTTCTATCCCGTCTTTGGTTGGCATGGGTATCGTCTGCCATGCTGGGGGTGCTTCCTCTGTGCCTGGTGCTGTGCCCAGAGCCGTGTGCTCGTTCTGTCCTTCCGTCCTTCCGCCAGCTCTAGAGGTGATGAAATGGTGACACTCCCCATTTTCAGGTGTGAGGGCCAGAGAAGGAAAGCGACCTGTCCATGTCACACAGCACGTGAGAGGTGGCTGAGGCCTGATCCCAGGGCTCGCCTGACTCTAAGATATGAACCTGGAAGTTCCCTAGCGCTATACCTGCCTTCCTCCCATTGCAAGACAGAGCCACAGCCACCCCCCCCCCCACGTGCCCCACCTCACGGCCCTCATCCTCTCTCAGTTGTTCTTAGTGTTTGCCACCATTTTGTCCCTTCAAGTCCCCAGGACCCACGGGAGCCAGCCATTCTACTTCTGGAGAGTCTCCGCTTTGGTTATGACAATGGACAGAGGTTGGTCAGTACACAGGCAGGCTCTGGGGTTGTCCCTTACAGTCCCTGGGAAGGAGTGCAGGCCTTGGACATGAATGACCAGAGAAGCAGGCTGTCCAGCCAGTAGGTGAGGAGCCAGAATGCTGGCCCTCTGAGTGACACTGCGTGAGGGCCCTGGCAGAGGTTTTATCGGTGTGTGGAGGCAGAGATGGAGGCCCAAAGAGAGGAAGGGCGTCAGGGCTACTCGGTGTGACCACAGTCGGGCATCTGGAGCCACCTCCTGTCCTTGGAACTACTGAGTCTGTCCTCACGTCCACCACACACTCAGCAGAGCAGACAAGACACTGGCTGAAGGCTCTAGGGGTGGAGGGAGACTGAGTCTCCTCGGCCTGCACCCAGCGCTCTGGTTCAGCCACAGTTATACCCCCTGGGCAGCGGGAGTCCTCTGGGCTGCCCCAGAGGCATCTGGAAGCCCCAGAAAGGGCCCCTACTAAGGGTGCAGACAGGCCCTCGCCATGGTCCCTTCATACTGATTCCTGAAAGGCCAAGTTCTCCTAGGCTATCTGCATCATTTTTACTGAGGCCCAGAAAGCATCAGGGACAGGCTGGGTCCATAGGTGGCTCCATTCTTTTTTTCTGTTTTTCCATGTCCACCCTCGTTGCTCCAGGATGAGGCAGTTTCTCCCACTGAAGAGGTGGAGTCTATCTACTTCTTGAATCTGGGGCTTGATTTAGTCAGTAGCCCATGGCTGGTATGATGGTAAACTGGTTCTAAACCTAGTCCTAAGGGGGCTTGCAGGTTTCTATTTGATCTCTCCAGCACTCTCGGCATGCCACCGTAGCCCCAGACGAGGCCAACCTAGATCAACCAGCAACCAACCACTCCCAGATTCACGGCCAAACTCTGCCCAAATTGGCTAACCTAGCTGAGATCAGTCAATTCCCAGCCCTGATTCACGAGCTATAAATAATACATGATTATCATTTTAAGCCTCTGAGTTCTGGGGTTGGTTGTTTTTTAAAAATCTTTTTATTATTATTTCTTTATTTTTTAATGTTTATTTATTTTTGAGAGACAGACAGAGTGTGAGAGGGGAGGGGCAGAGAGAGAGGGAGACACAGAATCTGAAGCAGGCTCCAGGCTCTGAGCTGTCAGCACAGAGCCCGACGCAGAGCTCAAATCCACCAATCGCAAGATCATGACTTGAGCCGATGTTGGAGACTTAACCGACTGAGCCACCCAGGCGCCCCTGGGGTTGCTTGTTAAGTAGCGTTAACTAGCCAGTAAAACCCTGTGAGCTTACCTGCCCCCAACTGGCAGGATGGAAAAATATGGGGTTTGCTACTGACTACATTCTAAAGCATCACCTTCATCATCACCATCATCATATAATCTTACTATAACAATCACATATTGAGCATGTGCTGGTCCAGGCTTGTGCTACGGCCTTTATAAATATATCTCGTATGCTCTGATCTTCTCAACACACTCTAAGCCAGGTGTTACTGCTCCGTATTTGATATATAATGAAGCCGGGATGCAGAGATGTTAACTAATTCGCCTGAGGTTCTACAAAAAGCAGCAGTGCCAGGATCAAACCCACACCTGTCTGACTCATGCCGAGAGAATGTTCTCATGAAAAGTACATCCAGATGGCATCACGGAGATCCGCTCCCCATCCCTCAAACTTCCTCCAGGCATTGGATCTTAGGAATTCAATCTGAGACCAGGGGGTAGTGCATGTCATAGTCTCTATACAATTAAAACAAGAATCCTTTATATTAAAAAGCGTGAATAAGATTTTTAATTTCTTCAGGGGGACGAACACACTCCCCTGAGCTCTGATCAGAAGACCTGCCCAGTTGCTCTCCGGAAAGTGAACTTGTGATCTCTCTCCTTTCCCAGAGGCTGCCTGATTCAAAATCCAGGCATGAGCCTGCCGTGGTTCCCCTTGAGTGACTCGGAGCCTCCGAGAGAGGCCGTGCTCAGGTCTGGTTAACCTAATGTGCACAATAAAAATTTTTATTAAAAAGAGAAGAAGAAAGCAAGGAAATGGCAATTGGCCATGGAAGGACATTATTTTTTATTGGACTTAGAATTCCTTTATTTAAAAAATATATAAACCCTCAATTTTCCCTCTATCACTTGGCTTAGCAGCCCGTGGAAAGTTTCCGAGGGCAATTTCAATATCGGCGGAGAGAACAGCTTCAGACTTGCTCGCTTTTCCTAAACTATCTGTCAGGAGGATGAAAGCCCCAGCCACGCCAGGCGCCTGAGCGGGAACCCTGAGCAAATGCAGCAAAGCCATCCCACTGCCTGGGTCTCTCCCTGGCCAGCGTGCTGTGTATCTTCTGGTCTGGGCCCAAGAATCAATCCAAAGTTCTTACTGACACGCTTAGTGTTTATTTGTTTGTTGCCAAGACTTGCTGGATTTTGTTTTGACAGGTACATTTCCAGAGGTTTAGATGGAGAAGTAAAATTCTTGTGCTTTGCAAAATGGCAGCAACCCCCTGGATAAGTGAGGGTTGCTGTGCCTAACTGAGAATTCCAGTTGTCTGAGAGCCACATGCGTGCCCCACGTGAACTGTCCCTTCGTTAAAGTCCGTTCCCACCGGTAGCTTTCTCTGGGCTGCGTGCTATGGGCTCACTATTCCTGCATCGTCTCATCCCTAATTCTTGCAACCACCCCTTGGAGGCAGGTTCTGTTACAATCCCTCTTGGTGGTTGCAGAAATTGAGACTCACCGATGTTAATTAAGTAGCTTAAATTCAACTATGAAACGTGTATTGAGCCTCATGCGTCAGATGCTGTCCTGGGCACTGGGGACCCAATGGGGCCGAAACAGACACAGCAAACTTGCCCACGACCACACAGCCGCGAGCAGTGACCCCAGGACGCAGAGTCTTTGGGGCTCTAGAACACAAGCTACCCCCACCGTGCTGCACTCCTGACGAGTGCAAGGTCAAGGACTTTGAATAAAAGCCAGCATGGCTTCACAGGGAGCATTCAGAGCTGGCAAAGCGCATCTGGATTTATGCACTGACCGTTGTTGTGAACAAGATTTCAAAGGGAGTCAAGTGATAAAGACAGCATCTGACATCTGTTGAACACTAATCACGGGCCAGGTAGACAGCGAGGCCTTCTCGTGCTGGAGACTTTCTGCAGTGCCAGTGATAGATAGATGCCATTGACAGTGTCCTTTCTGCAGATGAAAGATCTGGACTCCATCTACTTAGGGATGCTCGGCAGACAGGTGTAGCCCACAGGGGTTTGGACCATGCACTGCAAGAGCACATGCCCTGCTTCACCCTGGGGTGGCTTACCCCCTGCCTGTTTCTCCTGTGGGGCAATGCCCTGCCACCCTGGGTCTTGATGGAATATTCACCCAGGGCTATAACCCTCTGTTCTCCAATTAGACACCTGGCTGGGGAGGTGATGGGGGAAGGGGAGGGTGACCAGGGAAGAAGAGAGAGGGTGAAGGGGGTAGAGTGATGGGGGAAGGGGAGGGAGATCAGGGAGAGGGAGGGAGGGGGAAGGGGCAGGATGATGGGGGAAGGGGAGAGTCACAGCTCTGTCTTCCATCACGTTGCATGCTCTCACCAAATCAGACTGCCTAGCTAACACCCATGTTCTCTTCCTTCCTGCAAATGACCTCTACATTTAATCTAAAGGTCAATGACCAAGCCTCCCTCGCCTGCTTGCTACCCAGCGGCCTCAGTGGCTTGTTCTGGGCCAGTTTCTGCTGGTGCTCCCTGGGCTGCCTGTCCACGGCCGGGGACCAAGAAGCTTTGCAGAAAGTCTCTTGCTCTTGGTGTGCAGAGGAAGCACGGGGAGGCAGGAGACTGCAGGAAGGGAGGCTGAGGGGGAGGCAGGGCCCGGCCTCTGCCTGTGAGCTCCATGCTATGGGCCTAGGGAGGTTTAGAAGCAGAGGTGGGAAGTCACCCAAGCTGCTTCCAGGTTCAATGGCAAGACCTTAAAGGGAAGGAGGAGGAGGATAAGGGAAACAGAGCTGTTTTGTCTCTGTGGGTGACAGGGTCTGCAGCCATGGGTGCAGCAGCACCAGCGGCTCGTCCAGGAAAGCAGGAAGCTCTTACAAGCAGCACCTCCCAACCTCGGGCTGTCCCTTGAAAACCAGCCGTGCCCAGTGCACAGGGAAGCCGCCTGCAGACGGGCCCAAGGCCCAATTCCGGGTCTCCGCAGTGATCACGCTTTGCATTCACTGCGAGCCAAGTGGGAGTCGTTTCTCGGACTCACTCTGAGCCCTTCTCCGGGGTTGGCGGGCAGGGCCTCCCCGGCCTTGGCTGCAGGTATATTTCCCCTGCACTTGACACTGCAGGATCCTCCCAGGCCAGCCCGCCAGGCTCACGAGGGCGCACAGGAGGGCCGAGCCCCCAGGCCCACCGTGCGTCCGTGTGTCTGGCTGCCACGCCGCCAACGCTTCCGTCTGGGAAAACGGCCTCTCCGTTGGTGGTGGCCTGGTCATCTCAGTGGCCGGCTCACTCCGCAAAGAGGCAGGCCCGTGGGCCAAACGGAGTCTCAGTCTGTAGACGTCACCCCCAGAAGGAGTGTGGGTGGAGGCTGAGTCATCCCTGGCAGGCCCCAAAGGGGACCCACAGGCGTCCACCCCCCACGCCCCCTGCCCCCACACTCACCTTAGAGCTGCCCAGCGTCCCTCTGGAGTTCGTTCTGAGCCACTACAAAGCTCCCACCTGAAACAACATTGGGGGAAACGGTCTTCCCCACGGACGGACCCTCACACGTATTCGTGGGGCCAGGGAAGGCGCGTGCAGCCGGGGCAGGGCCGGGTTCCGAGGGACAGAGGGACTTACGGGTACAGATTGGGACAGAGGGTGCTGCTCACAGGTGGGAATGTGGGGCCTGGCAGCTGTGGACCCTTCCGTGGACCTCTGTGACCTGCAGCCAGAGGGAGGGCGTGGGGGAGCCCTCGGGATCCAGAGGTCTGTGCTTGGCCTGTGCCCTGGACACTGAAGCCACAGGGTGTGGCACGGGGACACGAGGAAGGGTGTCCCCGAGTCTGTCCCTGGCTGGAAAGGAATAACCTTCCCCTGGTCCTAGAATGACATGGCCGCTCTGTGTTTTCTTGGGGAGTGAGAGGCAGTGGGTGTGGGGCCCGAGGGGGGTGGTCTGAGCTCCCCCCTCCCCCCGCAGCTCAGGGACCCTCCTGTCCTTATCCCCCGCGGTGCCTCATGGAGCGCCAGGGTTCGGGGCGCCGAGAAAGCCCCAGCAAAACCCCAGCCCCGGCCTGCTCTGGCTGGGAGAGGGGCGGGGGTCACCATGTCACAGCCCCGCACAGCAAGCCGTGGCCACGCGCTGCCCGTCCCTAAGCAGTATCTGCTCTCCACCTTCGTCACCAAAGACAAACTAACAATGCAGTCTCAGCACCAGTATTTTCAAGGATATTTTTAGGAGGCTGAATTATGGGGACTGCAAATCTCGGTGGAGACAAGAGAGATGTCCTCCAGGAAAGGAAGGCTCTGGTCGTGAGCTGGGTGGCTTGCAGGTTGGCAGAGGCGGGAACTGCCACCTTGGGCGGGGCCTGAGCCCCAAGGTCTGGGTGCGAGATCCACAGCCCTCGGGGCCGCGCTTGCTGCCTTCTCCAAGGGGCCCAGAAGCCTGACCTGAGCCTCCTGCCTCAGCCTCGCCCTCCTGGGGCCCCAGCGGCAGACTCAGCCCGGCAGCCAGGAGGCACTTCCAGAAGGTGGAAACGTGGCCTCCGCTGTGGTTTCAGGACATGGGGAGGCGCCCACCTGCTATCGCCTTGGTCAGTCCCACGAAGGCTGCTTGTGAAGACAGCTCAGCGCAGAGGACCGTTATTTCTGTGTGCATTAAAAAAAATTTTTTTTAATGTTTTATTTATTTCTTAGAGAGAGAGAGACAGTGTGAGCAGGGGAGGGTCAGAGAGAGAGGGAGATACAGAATCTGAAAGAGGCTCCAGGCTCTGAGCTGGCGGTCAGCACAGAGGTCCGACACGGGGCTCGAACCCACGAACTGCGAGATCATGACCTGAGCCAAAGTTGGATGCTTAACCGACTGAGCCACCCAGGCACCCCTCTGTGTGCATTTTTGTATATACATATTTTGCATTTTTATATTTTTAAACACCATATGAAACATTTTAGCAATCAAGCCTTAGTGTGCTTTAGTTTTTATGGGACTGGAAGTCCTGGAATGTTACACCTTCCTTCGCTCTGCACAAGGTGTCACTTCTCATGCAAAAAGGCCGGATGACATCTGTTTACCTACTCAGAAGCCACACTCTTCCTGGTAATAAAATATTCAGCCCCGGAGTGCCTGAGTGGCTCTGTCGGTTGAGTGTCCGACTCTTGATTTCGACTCAGGTCATGATCTCCAGGTTTGCAGGTTTGAGCCCCATGTCAGGCTCGGAGCCTGCTTTGTATTCTCTCTCTCTCCCTCTTTCTCTGCTCCTCCCTGACTCATTCTCTCTCTCTCTCAAAAATAAATTAATTTAAAAAACTTAAAAAATATATATACACAGCCCCTTATGAGATCCCAGCTGAGCACGTCAGAGCCTGCATGGAGCTCCGGCCCTAACCTCTCCCTGAAGAGTGGGTTCTTTCTGTCCTCACCCAAAATCAGAGGAAACAGGCCCAGAGATGGTTCACACCCAGTGCCGGCTGGGTTTTAAACCTGGGTTCGTCCAAACCACAGTCAACTGGGGCAGCGAGGGAAGAGACCCTCCCCAAGGCGGGAGGTGTTTACGCACAGCCCCGTGGGGTGGGTGAATTTCAGCAGAACCACCCCACAAAGCCACCTGTCCCCTGTCCACCTTCTCCTTTGGTGGATCAGGTCGAGACCTTTCCTGGGGCTGAAGCAGGGGACATTTCATGGCTTTCAGGACAAAGACCTGGAGGCAGGAAACAAAGAGTAATAAAGGAAGACAACAATTTGCTTCCTATTCTCACGTTTTCAAAAGGTGCTGGAGGCCTGCTGTAGAGCCAGAGGGCTCCCCGCAAAGAGGAGATGCAGTGACTCACACTGTGTGGTGAAGAGGGCTGCGGGGCCCCAGGTGGCCTTGGGGGCCTCACAGGCTGTAGGGGACATCAAACCATGTAAGGCCCACGCAGCCGCTGCCTGAACAAGGCTCAGGACATGGGCACCCTCGTTCACGCTATTGTCAGTGCGAGCAGAGCTGAAGGGCGGGCGAGCTCAGAATCCTGGCCGCCTCGAGCTGCGAGATTCAGTGCCCCGGGTCCCCCCACCCCCTGCACCCCGCCACGCGGCCCTGCCCTGGGTCTTCAGCAGAGGCGATTGCCCAGGCCTCAAATGCAGATACTATGACCTCCCACTTCACAGAGGGGAAACTGAGGCCCAGCAGGGTTAACTGACTTGCCCAAGGTCACACTGCTGGAGTTCGGCCTTTGATTTGCCTTCAAATTTGTGCCTTTGCTTTAGACTCTGGCACTGCCCCTCGAGCCTGGTGGGTTTGGTGACAAGGCCGATGAAGCTTCACTGGGGGCTTGGAGCCTGATTTCTTCCAGGCCCGGACTCCTTTTCTGGGCCGGGTCCAGAGCTGATGCTCAAGACAGAGCCCCACTTGGCTGCACCGGGCGCTCTGCCAGCTGGGACGGCGTTGCTGATGCCGGGCCTCTGGTCAGCAGTGTCTGTAGATGGAGGCTGAGATGGCGAGGGCAGGATAAGCCGCTGTGATTTCTCCAGTGGAACTAAACCCACCTTCACAAGCAAGGACAAATGGCTTCTAGTCACAGGCAGTGTCAGATTCTGCGCCCAGCCTGGGAATCTAGTAGGAAGGAAACACAGGAGTCTAAAAGGCAAGTCGGTGGACAGCGCTGGGCAGAGGGAAGAGCAGGTGCAAAGGTCCTAAGGCGGGGAGTAGTCGGTTTGTTGGGNTTGGCCAGGGGGCTGTGCCGAGTCTCTGATGCTACATTAACAGACGGCCCAAAGCCTGTGCCGACCGAGAGTATATCCCTGAGCCCCGTCCCACCACCGCAGTGGATGGAAAAGGGAACGGAGAGAACATCCCAACTAAAACCCCAGCTCACAGCGCTCGCCCACCAAGTCCAGCCGGGTTAAGGAGCGTTAGGTAAAGTAACCAGATGAATCCCAGACACGGAGACCCGGAGAAAGGAAACAGGACGCTCGGGGGAGGGTGGCCTGGGCTGTAGGGACAAGGCAGAGCCAAGGGCACAGGTGAGAAGCACCACCTGTCACAGCTGGTGGGAACGGCAACGGTGGGGATGGGAGAGGGACCCCCCCACGCCCCCACCCAATCCCATTTTCCCTGGGCCGCTGCTAGAACAAAAAGCCTCAGTGCAGACAATGGGCCCTTTATGTGGACGCCTGCCCCAGGCTGGGCACAGTCGCTGATTCATAAGCCAGGCAGGTTGGGTTCAGCTAAGAGGGTTGCAGTGATGGAGGAAGTGCAGCATTCGGCCTCTTCGATGGGGAAAGGCTGCCCCCTGGTGTTCTACGGGGGAACTGCGCATGACCAGTCTCCGGGTCGCTTGGGACAGGGGGATCTGGAAATCAGACAGATGGGGAAACTAAGCAGGGACTCAGCTGAGGCCATTTTCTTGAACACAACATGGGATTCAGGTGGGAGGGCGGACGTGAGGCAGAAAATATTTCCCCTGCTGTATTAAACAGTCTAGGAAACGAAGCGCATCAGGAAGCCCAAGGCAGTGGCGGGCCAGGATCTGCTGATCCCAGCCTCATTCCAGAGCCCACGGAACACATCTCTTCCCAACTCTGCATTCAGTGCCGTGTCCGTAGTTTGAAAACCGCGACGGGGGAAGTATTTATGCCACGGAAACCAGCAAGTGCAACCAGGACCAGCTGGAAACCCTCTCCCTGCGAAAGCAGGGTCTTCAACGTCAGACCACGCATCACTGCCTGGAGAGTCTCAGCTCCAGAGCTGTGGGTTCGGGGAGAAGCACGTGGTTTCCTTGGGCCTCAGTTTCTACACCTGTAAAACATATGAGTGCCCACCCTGCGCTAGGCATAATCTTGGGTGTCAGGGATATAGGACCACATGAACAAAATAAAAGTTCCACCTCTGTGGGGCTTGTATTCTGGTGGGAGGGCAGAAAATACGCAAGAGAAATAGCCTATGTCATGATGCAGGCAACGAGGACAAACAGGAGGGGAGAAGCGAGAGCTAGCCATGAAGTTTGGGGGGGGAGGCCTGTCTGAGGAGGGGCGTCTGAACTGCAGCTGACTGACGTGGACCAGTAAGCCATGCAGGGGAGATGCTCTAGTGGGTGGATGGTTCCAGCAGAGGGAACGGCAAGGGCAGAGGCCCGAATCGGTACAAGCTAGAGGCTCAACGTGCAGAAGAATCCAGTGTGTCCCTGGTGCCGTTAACCGAGGGGCTGGTAGTGGGAGGTGAGGCTCGGGGCGGGGGGAGGGAGGGGGNCATTTCAGTCTCAAAGTGCAGGAGCCCAGGCTGCTGTGCACAGGCAAGTGCTGTGACCCCTTCTGGCGTTTAAAGGGGTCCTTCTGAGCTCCTTGGGGAGAAAAGATGTGTGCTGGGGGGGCGTTGGGGGGGCCCTGGAGGCCAGAGAGCTAAGCTGGGACCTTTCTGTGGGTGAGCAGCTTAGAACAGTGCCGGGTGGCTCGCCAGGCATTTCAATGGAAAGCTTCAAGGCCAGAGGGGGCGCCGTATCTCCCCGCGTCCCCAGAAGACCCCCGGCCCTCCCCGCGGGTTGCACAATAGTCTCTACCCTCTACCAGGTATCATTTCATATGCATTTTGACACGTCTCCTCATCTGTGTCATTTCCCCCATCTGCTTGGTGAGCACCTGGGGGCTCAGAAGACACACACCCAGCTCTGGGGTCCCCGGCCCCCTCGCCCTGTGCTCCCCTCGCCCCCTACACAGCTCTTTCTTCACCTCCCGGGACCACCCCCAACTCGCTCTCTCCATACCCCTTCCTCCTAGGCCCCTTCCAGCCTCCCCAGTCTCCAACAGGATGAAGAGCTCGGAGGCGTGCCTCAGTCTCCCCATTGTGGCATCTCACACTGCGATCCACCTGGACCGTGAACGCCCGCAGGGCAGGCTCGATGCCCTGTTCATCTCCGGGGCCCCCGGGGGCCCGAGCCGAGCTGGGACGTGCTGGGCAGCAGCGACGACACCAGCACCACGAAGCACATGCTGCGTGTCGGGCTAGGTGCTGAGTGCTTCAGCTGTGTCACCACTGACGCCTCAGAAGAGCCCTGGGGGGAGGCTAAGGTTACCCACGCGTGGGACTCGCTACACGGTTTGCGCGATGCAGTACAAGGAATAGGTGGGGCCTCGTGTTTAAAAATTAAGAATTTCAAGACGATGATAGCAGAGCTTTGAGCCAAATGCAGAACGCTTCCAAGCTAAACGTGTATGTGGCTGGCTCTGTTCTTCTGAACATGGGTGGGCCTCGCCCAATCAGTGGAAGGCCTGAATTCGACAAAAAGGTCGACCCCTTCACTTGCCAAGGGGGAGGCAACGCCTCTTACCTTCCTGAAAAGGAAGAAAGGAAACAAGGGGCCCCTCCTGGGGCTCAGGCTGCAGGCATTTACACTGGAGCCACCTCAGCAGCTCTCTCGGGCCTCCAGCTGGCCCTGACTCACCCCTGCAGATCTGGGGACTTGTCGGCCCCTGTAGCTGAGTGAGCCAATTCTTTAAAACAAATCCTTTTTCACACTGGTTGGGTTTAGTTTGATTGAATCAAACCAGCAAAAAATAAAACAAAACAGCCATGTCTACTCACAATTTGGGATTTTCACCTTCACAATTACGTCACCAAATGGCCTTTACGACTCCCTTTGGTGTAGAAAAGGAGCCGAGGTATTTACTCCTTGGCCCATCAGGCCCCTCATGAACCCCATGCCAATAGACCTCTTCTGCTGCAGTCCTCAAGCTCATTCGCACTGTTCCAGCCATGCTGGCCGCCTCAGTGCTCCTCACGGAGGCCAGGCAAGCGCCTGCCTCAGGACCTTTGCACTCGCCGTACCCTCTGCCTGCTCCTCCCCCATATGTCTGCGTGGCTCCCTCCCTCCTTTACACCTTTACTCAAATGCCCCCTTGGCCATGAGTCCCTATTCTGGCCTCTCCCTCTGATATTGCCCCTGCCCCTCCCCTCTGTGCTTCTCACCCCTTCCCTTGCCCCATTTTTCTCCTTGGCGCTTATGACCACTAGAGCCGACATATTTTGCTTCTTTTGCTTGTGATGTGTCAGCTTCAGATAAACAGAGCTCCGTGTCGGTGTTGTTCACTGCTCTCCTCCAGAGCCTGGGACCGCGGCCAACGTGGTGAATACTTGTTTGTTGAATAAGTAAGCAGTTGAAGGAAAGACCGTGGTCAAAGCCGGGGGTGCTGTTCCAAGTCTGTAGCCTTCTGTTGGACCAGCCCCTGCCTGACACCACGGAGCTGCCTGGGGTGAGGGCGTGATGGGAACGGCTGCGGCCATGGCCCCTGCGGGCGTTGGCACCAGGCAGGGGAATGTCCCGGGGCCCCTCGAGGGCACTACTAGTGGTAAGCAGGGCTGCCTCTGGGCTTTGGTCCCCACAGACTTCCGAAACGTCGGGAGCCAGTCCTGCTCTGGGAAGGATCTTGGACCTTTTGCTGGGGATGCTGTAAGAACCTTCTAGTCCAAGGGGCGCCTGGGTGGCTTAGTTGGTTAAGCGTCCGACTTTCACTTAGCTCATGATCTCGCGCTTCGTGAGTTCAAGCCCCGCGTTCGGCTCTGTGCTGACTGCCAGCTCGGAGCCTGGAGCCTGTTTCAGAGTCTGTATCTCCCTCTCTCTCTGACCCTCCCCTGCTCACGCTGTCTCTCTCTCTCTACTAGAAATAAAACATTAAAAAAAAAAAAAGAACCTTCTAGCCCAAGATAACACTCCAGATGTCCCGTCCCCAGGGGCTGTGAGACTTGGGCCCGGGTCTTTACCTCCCTGGGCTGGCACTGCCCCAGCCAGGAGCCTTGATCTTGCTTTCCTGGAAACACCAGACCAGTTCCTTTCAGCGGGTCCAGGCATTTGGTCTTCTGTGCCAGGAGGGGGCGCTGCAGAGCCCTTGATGCCCAAGTCCCTGGACGTGCGTGCAGTATTGCCCTGCATATGGGCTCCTGCCTGCCGCGGGGCTTAGAGTTTGGGATTTGTTTGCCGGGCACTGAGCCCCTGATGGGCTTGGCCTTGGAGTCCTGGTTGGGTCTGTTCTCTTAGTCCACACTCTGTGCCTCTGGCTCCCTCCCTCCCCGCTCCGTCCTGCCTTCCCTGGTTCTGAGCTCCCGGAAGAGGAGAAAACTCTCCGAGGAACACCGGCCCTGCGCGAACCATGAGACTGTCCGCAGGAGCCCAGGCCCCGAGAAGCGAAGTGAGTGGCCGGAAGCCACCAGGTCCCGATGGGCTGGGGGCCTGTGTGAATCATGGCAGGCCTCCAGTTTCTGTGCTTTCCCCTGCCCTTGAAAAAATGCACAAGGTCAGGAGTTTCCAAACGTTTTTGTTCAAGCAGGAGAATGTTTTTGTTCAAAGTGAAACTCACATGCAAGCTAATTTAGAAATCAGACGTGGTAAAAGTGGTCCTAAAATGACCCACATGAATTGGTTGGCACCGTGTGCTGGGCATGGAGCACGGGCACCGTGTGCCCCAAGGACGAGCTTGAGGAATCCTCCCTGCCCCGCATGGGTGGAGAATCCTCATCTTCATTCTAGAGAGAAGGACGCAGCGGCAGAGCTGGGGGCTGAAACGGAGGCCAAGTGAGTCCCCTGTAAGAGAGGAGTTACCGTGCCTGAAACCGTTGGGGGGGGGGGAGCCTGGAGCCCTGGCCCTGAGACCCCCCTCCCCGGAAGTCCCAAGGTTCGTCTGAACAGAATTTAAAAACCCACTGGTCCAGGGGCACCTGGGTGGCTTAGTCGGTTAGGCGTCCGACTTTCGCTTGGGTCATGATCTCACGGTTCGTGGGTTCGAGCCCCGCGTCGGGCTNTCACTGGTCCAGCTGGAAGGTCCCTCCAGCCCCTAACCTGACTGCTTCCCTTTGCAAAGTGAGGCGCTGTCTGCTCCGGGTTCAAATCTGATAGCGGCGGTGTCGGGCTGCGCATTCTTCTGCGAGAAGCATTCGCAGGCAGCATTGCTTGTGGGACTTGCCTGAGCTGATGCACGTACTCGGGGTTCAATCATTTTTACTGCAGCGTAATATTCCAGAGTACGAGATTTTTCACAATCTCTCCATTCACGTGAGTAAAGGTGGACATTTTAAAAGCTTGGCATTTAAAAAATCCCCAGTGACACCTCTCAGCTCCCTCCAGGGTGTCTCTTTCCGCTGGCCAGCCCTGCCGGTGTCTTCCGTGCCCCGAACCCTCCCAGTGACCACCGCTTCTTCCCCACACCTGCCGTCTCATCTCTGCTGAGGAACGCGGACTCTGAGTTGAGGCAAAGCCTTTCCCGCCTGGCCAGAGGCTGGCCGGGGGCCGTGGGCTTGGGGGGCTCTGCACCAGCCCACACGCAGACAGAACCCGGGAAGGGGCCAAGGCAGGTGCATTCTCGGTGCCCTGTGGGAGGTGAGGCGCAGGAGGCCGCCCTCCCTGCAGCAGCCCGCGGGGGCATCTCTGAGGGGCTGAGCCCCTCCCCGGGCAGGCAGCGGGTAGAACTATTTCCCTCTGAGATGCTGGGCGGGATGAGCTGGGCGGGCGGCACTCGGGGATTGTGGTTTTGCCTCGAGTCTGGGGAGGGGGATGGAGAAACAAGTTCACAAGCATGCTTTTTTTTTTTTTAAGTTTATTTACTTATTTGGAGAGAGAGAGAGAGAGACTATGGAAGGGGAAAAGAGAGAGAATCCCAAGTGGTTTCCACACTGTCAGCATAAAGACTGATGTGGGGCTTGAACTCACAAACCGTGAAATCATAACCTGAGCCGAAATTTCATGCTCAACTGACGGAACCACCCAGGCGCCTCACAAGCATGGTTGTGTGCCAACGCGCCCGCGCGCACGCACGCGCACACACACACACAAGTTCAACAATGGAATAGGTAAATGGTGAAAGTTTCATATAATAGAATATTTACAGTAATTAAAATGATTCAACCAGACCTACATGTATCAACCCAGATAAGTCCCATTAACAAGGTTCAAAGAAAATGGCATGGTTTATGTAAAACTCAAAACTTGTAAAACAATACTACTTGTTGTTTAAGCTACAAAAATGCATGAGATTAAGTAGCACGTGATTCACGGGACAGGAGGCCATGGGCCCTGTGACAAGACAGAGGTGGCTGGCTGGGGGCACAGGTGATATTAGCGCAGATGCAGTGTTTTCTTTCTTAAGCTGGGGAGGGGCAGAGAGAGAGGGAGACACAGAATCTGAAATAGGCTCCAGGCTCTGAGCTGTCAGCACAGAGCCTGATGCAGGGTTCGAACCCACAAACCTTGAGATCATGACCTGAGCCGAAGTCGGATGCTTAACCGACCAAGCCACCCAGGTGCCCCCCAAAAATGTATAACTTTTCTTTTTTTAATAAAAGGGAAGAATGGAGGCACCTGGGTGGCTCGGTCATTTAAGCATGAATCTTGACTTTGGCTCAAGTCATGATCTCACAGTTTGTGGGATCGAGCCCCTTGTCGGGCTCTGCGCTGACAGCAATGAGCCTGCTTGGGATCCCCCCCTTTCTCTGACCCTCCCCTGTTCATGCTCTCTCTCTCTCTCTCTAAATAAATAAATAAATAAATAAACTTTCAAAACAAGAGGAAAAAGGTTGGGGGAAAAAGAGAAAAACTAGAAAAAGAAAAGAAAGAAGCAAGGAATTGTTAGAAACAGAAGCAGAGCCACCTTCTCTAACTTGAAATTGTTCAAACCCGGAGCAGAGGAAGGTTCTCTGAAGCAAATGGATGTGCCCCTGTGTCCACACCTCTGGAACAGCACCCCCAGGCATCTGGGCAAGTCCGAAGTTCCCCGACCCCGAGTGTGGCTGGCCAGCGACACACAGCGGACGTGGGCCTGTCCCAGACGGGGTGATGGGGAATCAGTAAAGCTCGTCACAGAGCGGTTGATCTAGCTGATCTAGCTGATCTAGCTGAGCTCCAGACAGCGCACAATGACCCCCTTCTGCCTCCCCCTTCCATAGTCATCTTGCAAAATCCACCCAGGGATTCTCAGGACTGCTAACACCTCAAGACGCAGCACAAGACCGTTTTCTCGGTCTATTTTGTCCATAGCTGCATTTACCTCCGTCCGCATCATTTACTCTTTGCTGTGTGAGAAAGGATTTTAATGTCAAAGACTGACACCTGAATTCTATCAATTTTCCCCCGTTTGATTTCTGCACCAACCACATCCAATTGGCTTCTGCACGTGGCTGAGGAGGGAGGTAACCGCGGCCCTTCTTCTCCGGCCGGCGCCCGCTCTCCCTGTGAGTTCAGTTGCTAGGTCTGTTTTCGGGAGTGTCCTTCAGCGGGCGGCCGGAGCCGCGAAATCAGTCACACAAAGGACCCACCACATATGAAAAAGCCACCGAGATATCAGCAGGCCTTAAAACCAAGCAACAGTTAAAGCAACTACCGGATCAGGAGCGGCGAGCACACCAGGCAGACACACCGGAGAAGGGAGTCCTGGGCGTTTTGCTCCTGTTTTATGCCCCCACTTCATCCTCCGTTCAAGGTATGAAACATTCCGAACAGCAGATGCTAAAAAATGGAAAAAGATTACCATGACAAGATGAAAGGCAGGGTGCCGGGCCATCACGAGGGAAATATTTATGTCCCTAAAGAGATAATTCCCATGACATTTTCCCCATGTGTCTTCCACCAGGGCGTGGGGGGTGGGGGGTGGGGGCAGAGGTGCAGGTTCACCGTCTCTGGCACATCAGGGCTAGTCTGCCCTGCTCTGGCCCTTTGTCTTAGGCCTGACCCCAACACGGGGTGGGGCCCTCCCCCACCCTGTCACGGAGAAAACTAATCACCATAATCCTGAACTTGGCATCGGAAGACCTGGGTTCAATGCCCCAGCGTTGTGACACTAGGCAAGTTGTTTGCCCTCTAGGAGCCTCAGTTTCTCCATCTGTACAATGGAGTCAATGACCCCCATCTCCCTGTGAGATGTCCTGGATATGAACACAGGGATGGTTCCAGGGACCAATATGATGACTGACTGCTGTGTCTCTTCCCCGACCAACCCTCCTCTTTCTGCCGACTCAGCTGACCCAGCTCAAGGGGGCTCTGATGGAGGCCAGAAAGGGTGGCCCAGCGATGAGAGGCCACAGGCAGAGGAATCTGGAGAGAGAGAAAACTGCCCTTGGGTCCAGGGAGAAGCTGATGCTAGAAGCTTCCAGAGGACTCTGGGGAGTTGGGGGACAGAGCAGCATATGGTGGGTTGCACTGTATTCCCCCTAAAACATCTGATCAGGTCCTAACCTCCGTACCTGTGAATGTGACCTTGTGTGGAGTCATGTGGTGAGATGAGGTCATTCCGGACACGGATGGTTCCTAACCCAGCAACCAGGGTCTTGATAAGAGCAAAGAGGGGGCAGTTGGGACACAGGGACACACACACACACACACACACACACACGCACACACGCAGGGAAGGTGGAGGCAGAAACTGGAGCGATGCCTTTACATGCCAAGAAGGGCCAGCGGCCCCCGGAAGCTGGGGAGACACAGGAGGGACTGTCTTCGATGAGCATTCTTGCCATGGCACCTGGGTTTTGGGCTTCCAGCCTCCAGAACAGCGAGGAATACATTTCTGTCGTTTCAGGCCACCCAGTTTCTGGTTACTGGGTGGGGCAGCCCTGGGGATGCAACAGACTGTCTGAGTAGGAAGCTCTGGGCCTCCAGGCTTTCCCACGGGTCCCCGGGGTTACGCAGGGGCCTTCCTTGCACCACAGGAAACCACCTAGGCCTGAGTGTGCCCGGCGGCCAGCAGGAGCCCACGCCCACCTCCACCGCGCTGCTGGGTCCCCACAGTGACCCCTGACAGCCGAAATGAGGGGATCCTCTTGAGTGGAAGCCAACACAGGCTCTCCTGGGACAGGCTGGAGGGGTCCAGAGTCAGGCGCTGCCCATCCACGTCCCGCTCCCCAAGTGATGATGGCGGCTCCCACACGGGTCGGGCTTCAGGACTGGGCAGAGGATCAGACCTGCGGCGAGGTGGACATGTGGACCTTACCGTGGCCGCCATTGGAGCATTAATGGAAACAGAGACCCACCTGGTAGCCCAGCTTGGTGGGACCTGGGCGTTCGGAGGTAGGAGGGTTTGTTTGTCAACCCTGAACATCTCCTAACGAAAACCAGATGCGCCAGGCATAGGTGTTCACCGCCTGGATCTTGGGGTCCCCGGTGCGCGTGCCCCCACCAGATAAAGCTCAGGCCTAGAGCTCTGGCACGGCTGAGCCGCCGTGCCTGTGCACACGGGCGTAGCGCACACAGACGATGCGAGGACGTTGGGACCGCTGTGGGATGTGGCTCCACGGGTCACGGGTGTGTTTATTCCCGGCAGCCGCGTTGAGGTGCAGATCCTGATGGAGTTGTATCTGCCTGTCCCAGGATTTTTCACTTTCAGCAGAAACGAATTCAGTTTTGTCTGAGCAAAACAAAGAACAAAGCAAGAGGGAAAAGGAGAGGAGAAAACAGCGAGGAGGGCTGGGGAGTGGGGTTTGGAGTCGCCGGGAACCAAGGTACAATCCAACCACCGCTTAGGGGCTGGGCTTCATCACTGGGTGCTTTTGGCCAGGACCCCTGTCCTCTCTGATCTGCAGCTTCTCCACACACAGCCTGTGGGTAAGAGGAAATGAAACCGTGGGTACAGGGGCGCCTGGGTGGCTCAGTCGGCTGTGCATCCAACTTTGGCTCAGGTCATAATCTCGTGGTTCGTGGGTTCGAGCCCTATGTCGGGCTCTGTGCTGACAGCTCAGAGCCTGGAGCCTGTTTCGGATTCTGTGTCTCCCTCTCTCTCTGCCCCTCCTCAGCTCACACTGTCTCTCTCTCTCTTAAAAAAAAAATAAAAACATTAAAAAAAAAGAAATTGTGGCTACAAAGGGACCGGTGTACAGCAGACACTCACGCGTTTGCTCCTGTGAGTCTCTCAGGGGTTCCTGTGCCAAATGAGCCCAAAGTAGAGAAGTTGGTGAAAAGAACACATGAGGCTCAGAGATGGTCACTCCACCCTCTTGCTCTCGCGCAGGCTGTGCTGGGTTCGCACGGTTGGGAACCTCGCAGGTAAGGCTAAGTCTTCCCCCAAGAGGAGGCTCCGAGCCTCCTGTTCACGAGGCACAGGCAGCCCATTCGCATCTGGGCAGGGAAGGCGGCCGTGTGTCACCAGCGCTGGTCATACACTCAGCACTTTACCTGCACCGTCTCATCCACGATGAGCTGTCTGCTAGATAGTCGTTACCCCCATTTTCCAGAGAAGAAAGCTGAGGCTGGAGGACGTTTATGAAAGGCCTGGCCACAGGCGCACTGCCAGAGCAAAGTGGTCAGGGCTGTGTGTGGGGGGCAACCCTTTCTCCCCTTTTAATACTTGTACCTTGTGCCCTGCCCCCCAGCTAGCTCAGGCACCCCACCCAGCGAGGGAGGAATGCCAGAGGGACTCCAGGCAGCCCCCTCCTTACACCTGCTCCTCAAGGGAGGTGGGCTTGCTGGGAGGGAGCTGGGGGGGGGGGAGGCNTTTTCTCCGTTGAGGATCAGCAGACACCCCCGCCCCCCCGTTCCCACGCACACCCTGAGCTGCACATCCAGAGCTTCTCAAACTGCCCCGGGGTCTCATGAGTGTGCAGGGTCCACCTTGGCTGCTCCGGGGACCGAGCCAAGGACAGTGCTCCAGGCTGATGCAGGATGCGGGTCGGGAGACCGCGTCCAGGAGCGAGGTTTTAGCGCAATGCATCACAGCCTCAGTGCAACGTGAGAATTACCCGGCCCCACTCAGACAAATTAAATTATAGTCTTTCAGGGGCAGGGCCTGGGAAATGGGTATTTTTGAACGCTCCCCAGGAGAGCGAAATGTGCAAACCACGTTGAGAATTCCCGTTCTAGAAGCAGGCCTGGCTCTGTCCACCCGCGACTGGGTGGGGAGAGGCTGATGGAGGTTTGTGTGCTGGCATTCTGCTTGACAGACACAGCCTCTCTCTCTCTCTCTCTCCCCTCTTCCTTCCCCTCCTCCCCTTCTCCCTCCTCCCCTGGCACACCTGAGAATATGAATCCCAAAAATACAAGTTGCCCTTGAGCCAAAGTTTTTCTCTCCATGGAGTTCTTTTTAAATATTCATTTATTTTTGAGAGAGAAAGAGAGAGAGAGAGAGAGAGGCCAGGGGGAGGGTCAGAGAGGAGAGAGAGAGTCCCAAGCAGGCTACACACCATCAGTGCAAAGCCCAATGTGGGGCTTCAACTCACAAACCATGATCTCATGACCCAAGCAGAAATCAAGAGTCTGAGGCTTAACCGACTGAGCCACCGGGGTGCCCCTCTCCAATGGGGTTGTTTTTTACCAAAGCTTTGCATTGATGGTTCTGGGCATCTGATACTTTCCCAGGGACAATTAAAGCAGCTTTCTCTTTCCCAGCTGGCTATTTCTCTTTGAGTGTGTGCTTTGCCACTCAGAGCCTTGCAGGACTGAGGAGTACAAACCCCCTAACCCCAAAAGGCCAGCGCTCCATGTCTGTGTTCTCTGAAGCCCTGAGTTACCCAGAATGGGAAGCCAGGGCCCCTCCCTCTCCTGCAGGCACGGGGGAAGCATGAATTGGATGAAGAGTGGCCTCATCATCTCCAAATGTCCTTGGTGACCCACCTGCCCTCCAGCCTGGCAGCCTCTACCAGCCTCAAGACAATAGGCTCAGCCAGGTTCTCTCCCTTCTTGACAGTCCTCTGAGCAGCAGGTAGGCAACTGAACAGGTGCATGATGGATAGAGCAGCTGGAGTGAGGAGCCCCTGGTGTGAGAGGGGTCATCCCAGCCCCAGGGCATGTCTCAGATGGGTCGAGGGGAATTCCTCTCTCCTGGAGTGTGGGCTGGACCTCTGACTCGGCTATGAGAAACAGAGCCTGCGAAGGGGAAAACGGCAGCCAGTGCAGTGGTGGGGTGTGGTAAGTGCCACCTGACCCAAGAGATCAGGATAAATTTTCACTAAAATATATCGTGTTGACTTCATGCACGCTCAGTAGGATACAAAGGGAAGGGCGCTCACCTTTGCGTCGCCTTCTCCCAAATCCATAACCACACTGTAATCATGGGGAAACAACAGACACCTCCAAATGGAGGCATGTTCTATAAAACACTTGACCAGCATTCCTCAAAGCTACCAAGGTCATAAAAAACAAGGGAAGACTGATAAAGTGTAACAGGTCAACAGTCTCACCCTGGGACTGGATCTTGAAAGGAACAAAGAACATTAGTGGAAATATTGGGGAAATTCAAATGAAGTCTCTAGTTAATAGTACCAGTGTTAAGTTCTTAATTTCAATCCGCGTCCTCTGGTATACGTTGTGAATGTTAAGAGAAGCTGGGAGGAAGGTATATGGGACCTTTCTGTATTACCTTTGCAACTGTTTCTGTGAATCTAAAACTATTTTCAAGTTAAAAGTTGTTTTTTAAAGTACTGAAAGAAAATAAACAAGGTGAGGAATGGTTTCTCTGTCCGTCCATCTCTCTCTCTTAAATGCTGTCTGATCTACAAGGTAGAACCATGAAAGAAGAAGAAAGCGGGGCTGCTAGCTGGAGCTGAATTTACTGCCAGAAAACAGGTCTGCTTTACTCTCTTTGCTGTGATTTACAGCCAAGGACCCGGACCCCCATCGATCCTCACTCTGAGCCCCCAGTGCAACCGCGGGGTCCTCTGGGCAAAATCGATGCCTGGAGGTGACTCCGTGCATTTCACTGCCATTATAGGAATCCAGATTTATGTTCTGGGCGAGATATATCCCAGGGCAGTGGGAAGGGGGCCGAGTGAGGAGGCCTGGGTTCCAGGCTCAGATCTGCCATTTACATCTGCGTGATTTAGAGCTGTTTACTTTCCCTCTCTGGGCCTTAGTTTTTGGAAATGGTCTCTATGTTCACTTGCAGCTCATATCATCAAGTTTCTTTGATTGCAAAGGACAGAATATGGCTATGGGTAGAAAATCTTGAGTATGAGAAAATATCATTAGAAGGAATCTATGGAACAGCTCGGGGCTCAGAGATGGATACAACCAGAACTAATGAAGACAGACTAATTATTGTAATAAACAGCTCAACATTTCAGTGGCTCTACACAGTTCAGCGTGTCACAGCCTAATCAGGTTGTTGTTGTTGTTGGTGGTGGTACTGGCAGTGGTGGTAGTTGTGAGGCTGTTTGCTCTACACAGTCATTCAGGGACCAGGTTCCTTCCATCCTGTGGCTTCTCCCTGCCCTAAGTCCTTGGTAACATCTCCATTCAGCCATTAGATGACGAAACAGGTGAGGACCATGAATGCGAGGTTTCTAACGGGCCATTTTGGAAATGGGACATATCACTTCCATTCACATCCCACTAGCCCGACTTAGGCATAGGACATCCTGGAAAAGGTAGTCTGAGTGTGTTCTCAGGAAGACGTGGATGTGGGAACCCTATAGAGTATCCATCATTTCTGTTATAGGCAATGAGAACTACTCAAGAGTTTTGTTGAGGTTTGATCACTGGGATAAATAAATTCCCACCATTGACAAGATTTCCATCCTTACACCTCTGTGCCCAGATTTAGAGTCCTGAAAAACAGTACAGTTGGCCCAGCTTGGTCTCATGCCTACCCATTGGCCTAAGAGAGGGCAGGGCTCCTACCCTGAAACTTTCCAGAGGGCACACAGGGCGGGGAGGGGAAACACCCCAAAAGGAAGCACACCCGCCAAATCCCATGAAATGTGGATGAAAGCAAGGAAGGAAATGGGGGCCCACACATACCCCTCTGGCCAAAGGTAAGACCTGAAGTCCGGAAGTGAAAGAGTCCTGGTCTTTGAAGGTCAATCAAATGATCTGTTGATGGAAGAAGATGTAGAGGTGACAGGAGAAACGAGAAAGGTCCCCACAGAGACCCACTTTGTTTCCAGAGAACAGGGGTTGGCAGACTGATGCCCATTTTTATGAGGAAAGTTTCACTGGAACGCAGCCACGCTCATTCACTTACATATTGCCTGTGGCTGTTTTCACATTACAGCAGCAGATTTGAGTAGGCGTGACAGCGACTATACAGCTTGCCAAGCCTAAGATATTTACTCTCCAATTCTTTGAGGAGAATAGCTTGTCAACCTCTCTCACAGAGCAGGCAATGGGATGGACTGAAGGTGGCCTCAAAGTCTTGGACACCACTCTCATTGAAAAGTGGGTCTCCCTCTCTCCCTTAGCTCTGGGATGCTGGAAGTGAAACTCTGTCAGCGTCAGAGACTTTCAAAGAGTGTTTCCAGCACTGCTTCCTGTATCTTAGAGCCCTGAACCGCTGTGTGAGAAATCTACCTGCTGGAAGGACATATGGACAGAAAGAGGGCCCCCGGGAGCCCAGCCTCCTTGTCCCCACCAAGCTACCAAGCACAAGAAGCCATCTTAGACCCTCCAAGACCACCAAGTGAATGTCACTGAGTGACCCCAGCTAATGCCCCCTGGAACAGAAGATGCCCCCAGCCAATCCTGTACCCAAGGTCTGATTCATAAGACCATGAGATATGATACAGTGGTATTTCCTTTAAGTCACTAAGATTGCTATTTCTTTGGCTGTGTTAGGGACCCAGGACCTGAAAGGACAGGAGAAAGTGCACTGACATGTCCTTCCTCTTGTCTATGACCTGGAAGAGGTGAAAGAGAGGTGGAAGGGGGTGGAGATCACGGAGTCACACCACGGGGACTCTGGGGCCTTGGAGATGAACTTGGGACCAAGCCCACTTTCCAAACTTTGAAAGCAGAGAGAAGCAGGCTGCTCCTCAAGAAAGCTGGTGAAACACAAGGCATGTTCCCTGAGGCCGCGGACCTCAGGTGTCCACCAGTCACTCCTCTGATACACGCTGGGCACAATAGTAGCACCAACAGCTAGGGTCATAGGGGCACACTCGAGGAAATCACACAAAACCCATAGAAAAGAGCAAGGGGATCAAGGGGACTTAGAGAAGCCATAGATAGAGAAGACAAAGAAGACCCGCATCCACATGACTTTTGTAAAAAGAGAACAGAACTGTGTTTGTCTCATCTCTCTGATCTGGCAGGGAAAGCTCTCTCCACTTTGGAGGACCCACCCGATTACACCGGAAAGCCCTGCTCCCCGGAGAGTCCAGAATAATCTCCCCATTGCAGAGGCCATAAAGCAATCCACATGCAGGTAAAGTAACATATTCACAAGTGCCGGAGATCAGGATGAGGACGTCTTTGGTGGCTCTATATTCTGCCTACCATAGTTAGCGATGGTTATTTCTTGGAATCAGGATTTGGGGCCGTTTTTACCTTCTTTAAGATTTCGTAGGGGCACCTGGGTGGCTCAGTCACTTAAGTGTCGACTTCAGCTCAGTCGGTTAAGTGTCGACTTCAGCTCAGGTCATGATCCCACAGTTCGTGGGTTTGAGCCCCACGTCGGGCTCTGTGCTGACAGCTCAGAGGCTGGAGCCTGTTTTGGATTCTGTGTCTCCCTCTCTCTCTGACCCTCCCCTACTCACGCTGTCTGTCTCTCTCAGAAATAAATAAAACATTAAAATTTTTTTTTTTAAATTTCGTAATGACTGCATATAATTTTGACAATAAAATACAGATTACTGTTTGAAGGACAAAGCAACTTCCTTGCCTCTCTTGGGTCTGGCTACTTCCCCCAATGGGAGCCTGCATCAAAATGTCCATAACCAGTGAGTTCTGTCCAGGTGCCCCAGAACATTGGTCACTGGATACTGTTTCTCAGTCCCCATTTCTCTGGATGTGTCAGAGGACATCTGAACAATACAGTCCCCACACAAGCAAATCTGGACACTCAGAAGGTGCCTGGACATAGCAGCAATCATTGCCAATTTCTGGGAAGATCCGACTCTGGGTGGGGTACTTTCCTGCCTGGTCATAGTTGATCTTCACTACAGTCATAATAAAGGGTACGTTCTGTCATTACCTATTTTACAGCAGCTCAAAAAGGCTAAACAACTGGCCTGAGAGCTGAGGTCAGGTAGCTGCAGCCCATCTCCAAGGGAGGGGGGAGGGGCGGGCTGCCCCCATCTATTTCCACAGTCCAGAAAGGGACCAGCCCCAACTTGGAAGGGCCTAGGACACTGGTCGCCAAAGTGCCCAATGTCTGCCAAGCTCCTCCAGGACTTTACTGATCATCACCTCTATGGTGGCTGTTGCAAGTAGAAACCCAGATGCAGACATTTTTCTGGCTGTCTTTCCTCCTTTCCAGTTTTAGTGGAAGGGGACAGAGAGGATCTCCTTCAAAGGGGCTCTGGATGTCCTCCAGCTCCTCTGGAACTTGAACCTTTAGCAGAAGGTTTCAACTTTGCCTGATCCCTTTCCTTCTTGCTCTTGAAGACACACCAGTTCAGGCCTTTTTTACCTGACAAGCAATCCCTCCTAGGCCTGGGGCCCCAGTTAGCACCTGTTCTCATTTTCCTCTTCTCTTGGCTCTAGATGTGGGTATCTGTCCACCCCTGAGTTGTCCACAGGCATCCTAATCCCATGTCCAAACAGGCCTGCCTCTCCAGCCTTTCCCTGCAATCTGTCTTCTCTTCCTGTATTCCCACTCTGGACGCCCCTCCAGAAGCAGAGCCGCCCGATGCAGAAGCCCTCCCGGGTCCTCTCCCAAGCCCCCCCGGTCCTGTAGATTCCATGCCCTGAGACATTCTCCAGTCCCTCCACGCGCTCCTCTCTCCATGGCCACCCCCAGTCATGGCTTCCGTCGTTTCCCAGTGCCCCTGTCCACGCAAGTCTACCTTCCTGGCCCTCCAACCCCACCTCGGCCACTCCATTCTCCTTGAACTTTATCCTTCAATGAGTTCACATTTCCTGAAGTTTCCTGAAAAGCTTTGGCTGTCATTGGTCTTCTCTGGTCCCTCTAAGTGGGGTGCCCAGCCTGTCAGTCCAAATATACACACACATTCATAGATAGATAGATAGACAGATAGAAGGATAGATAAATAAATAGATAGGAGGATAGATAGATAAGTAGATAGATAGACAGATAGGTAGATATACAGATAGATAGTTCATAGATAGATGATAGATAGATAGATAGATAGATAAATATGACTGATAGATAATAGATGATAGGTAGGTAGATGGATGGGTGGATGGATGGACAGATGAATAGATGGAAGAATGGATAGATAGATAGATAGATAGATAGATAGATAGATAGATAGATAGATAGACAGGTAGATAGATGATAGATAGATGATAGATAGATAGATAGATAGATAGATAGATAGATAGATAGATAGATAGATACGACTAATAGATGATAGGTAGGTAGGTGGATGGATGAGTGGATGTACAGATGAATAAATAAATAGATGGAAGAATGGATAGATAGAGGATAGATAGGTAGATAGATAGATAGATAGATGATAGATAGGTAGATAGATAGATGATAGATAGGTAGATAGATAGATAGATGATAGATGGATATGACTGATAGATGATTGATGATGGGTAGGTAGGTGGATGGATGGATGGACAGACAGATAGATGGAAGAATGGATAGATAGATGATAGATAGATAGATAGATAAATAGATAGATAGATAGATAGATGATAGATTTGATATCTGTATCTGATCCCTTTTTCTCTCTCTCCCTTTCTCTCTCTAACACTTCTAAACTCTCCCGGGATCTCAGGCTCATTTTTCTTTGGCTCCCTCTCTTTGTCTCTCTTGCCTCCTAGCTTTGGTGAACCTCCCTCTGCCCCAGAGCACCTTGAACTTCTTCTCCCGCCAGGAGACATGCTGACCTGTAAAAGTCTGTGTATTTGTCTTTCCTGCAGAACTGTAACCTCCGTGAGATGGAGGCTACTGTCTTTTTCATCACACGTTTAGAGGTTTGTGGGCTTGCTGAGTCAAATGTCACCTGACCTGGTCCCCCAGCCCCTTCTTGCCCCCACCTGGGTCTCATCTCCCAGGACAGAACGGCCCGCCCATCTGCCAATCTTCCTCTGCACCTGCAGTGAGCACAGCATCGGGTGATACCATTGCAAACCTCTTTTTACAGAGGGGGAAACTGAGGCTCAGGGGCCTTCGTGAGTCCTGCACATAAAGCAGGCAGAGTATGCATGTGAGAGCACGTGTGTGAACATGTGCACATGTGAGTGTGTGTGAGAGCATGTGCAGGTGTGCACTCACATGTGCGTGTTCATGCGTGGGCACACCCATGCGCACCTCCTACATTTCAGCAGTGTGTAGACTACCTGGGGAGCCCATACGGAGATGAGTCTCGTCTGTGTCACCACACTCAGGACACGCATGGCCTCTGCTTGGGATCCACCAAGTAACAGGAGATGGGCATTTAGCAGACGTATGGCTGGGGTGGGCTGGGCGGGGAGGGCCGTCCAGGGGGGCATCTCAGGGAGGATCCTGTCAGGGGATACGTTGAAATTTCACCATTGGAAACGCTGCTTATATCTGCCCCAGGGCCCTGACCTTGCCTGACCTTGCATGGGAGTCAGAGATCAAGGTACATACAGTCCCACCCCCACCCCTCCCCTTATTAAGGTCAAGGCCTCCTGTCCAGGAAGTCCCAGGTCAAGGCCTCCAAGGCCTCGGCGAGCAGCAAGACAGCCACTGGGGGGAGCCCTTGAGCCATAAACAGCCAATGTTGTATGTTCGCGGAAGGATCTGAAGCTGAGGGGGAGTTTGTAGCCCTTGAAGAAACTCGATGCCTTAATATGTATCAGTTTGTGGTTTTGCTGTGTCCACAGCAGTGCATTTGTCACTATTCTTTCAAACATGCTGTGGCTTCTAACAAGCCACCTGTGTCCTTGAGGTTGCTTGTGGCAGAATTGGGAAGGCTCCAGTTCACCTTCACCCCTGGTGGAGGTCGGGGGCTGGTGACCTCAGCAGGTGGCATCCAGCTCTGCCGGCCATGGAATTGCTGTGCGATTTTGAGCAAGCCGCTTGCCCTCTCTCTGAGCTCCAGTGTCCTGAGGCCAGTCAGAATTCTCAGGGAGAAATGACAGAACGAAGTGTACATGGCGCTGCTGGGCAGCCTAGACCATTCAGAAGAAGGCAGCGAAGACCTGGGCAAAACCAGCAACAAGAAACTACGGAGGCTGACAGCTCAGGACCCAGCCGGGCCACCCCAGCCTGGTTGCCTTGAACTGCCACCCACCAGCCCTGCTGGGAGACTCCGGTTCTGTCACTGCTGCCCGCTGTCCCTGCATCTGTGTGTCCCTTCCCTGCATGGGTCACATGGCAATGGTCCCTCTGCACAATGACGCCTGCTCCGTCCTATCTTCACAGTGCAGAAGGGGTCTAGCCCCCAGTAGGTAGGGCTGGGGATACTAAATAGCTAAAAATGACCAATATTTGCTACATTTCCTGTCCATATTGCAAGTGGCTGGGATGGCGGAGATCTTGCACCCTGAGACAGTAACCACAGGGATCCCAAACATGCTGTGGCTCCTACCACGGACCCGGCGTTACTCAAAGTACTTTATGCATGTACGTTCACTGGACCCTCATACGTCTACAAGACGGATTCTACTGTCATCCTTGTTTTACAGATGAGGAAACTGAGGCATGCAGCATTTAAAGAATTTGCCTAAGATCACACAGCTAGTAAGAGGCAGAGCATGGATTTGAGCCCAGGGAGTCTAGTTCTCTTAACCCTGTGCTCCGCTGCCATGCTGGGCATTCTGGTTAGCTGCCTCCAGGGACTCCTACGATCCAGGAGAAGAACAAAATGACAAACACATATCAGCTTCGAGTTTCTCTGCTGTTCTAAGCCTTTTCTCGTCTCCCTGTTTTAACGACAAAACCACTTTTCTGTCTAAAGAGTCCATCTTTAGGAGAAACTCTTCTTGTTTTGCTGCGGGGAAGTCAGTAAATGTTATAGGAACCACAACCTGAATCAGGAGTAAGGGATGGAATACATTTCTTTGTTAGACATAGAATCCAGAAGTCCAGAAGGTGAGAAAGAACGCGTGCTTCTTTTGCAGATGCTCGCTGTGGATTCTCTGCCAAACCCCTAGTGTTCAAAAGGCAGGCAGCTGGGGGTTGGGGGGGGGGTCTTTGCACAGAATCGACCGCCAGAGGGCAGACCGAGCCTTGACGCCACCACGTCAAGTTTCGACTTGAGAGAGGAATCTCTAAGTCGGCTGTTTCCAGAGCAGGCTATTTGCAAAACAGCCAGGAGGTGTGGCTCAAGGGACCAGGGTTGTATTTTTATCTGCTGCTCCTTCTCAGCAATCTGGCAGAAGTTTCTCTGGCACACGAAGGAAGCATCCTGCAAAGCCTGGATGGCGTTGTCTGGGGGAGGTGGTCCAGCCTGGGGCCCCCTTGCTCCGAGGTGTTATCGCTAACCCTGCCCCACAGAGGAACTCATCTCTGCCCTCCTCCCCCACGCCCCTGTGACTTCAGCGTCGGCTCTGGCCAGCGCCTGATGCCTCTGCCCTGCTTTCCTGCGTGGCCGGAGGAGCTGACATGGCCCCTTCCCCGCTGCAGCCGGTTTATCCGCCAACAGAGGCCTGGCTCAGCAGAACACCTACACGCACCAAGTTCCTGGGGCCCGACGGAGCCCTGCAGAAAGGAGGGGCACACACTCCCGCGTGAAGAGGGTCCCGGGGCTAGAATTCCATGCGGTTCGCTCCGGCGCCTCCAGGGGGCGCTCCAGGCAGCTGTGTGCTCCATCCCCAGAGGACAAAGCTCCTCCCTGAATGTCTTGTTCCTGACGCCCCCT
>NW_027529672.1:558350-570848 GCF_008692635.1 Crocuta crocuta
GGCAGCACAGCCCCAGGAGAGGAGCAGAGCCTGAACCAGATGTGATTCCTGTGGACCCACCTTTGGTTTTACTTTACCTGCCACCTACTTGGAAAAGACACCTCCTCCAAGAAGCCTCCTCTGACTCCCTTGTTCCTTTGAGGTAAACCACCACGGCTGAGTCCTCTGGGATCCCCCACTTCCCCGCCTGGCTCAAGCCCGGAGTACACGCTTGAGTGAACTGCCACTGTGTTCACTTTTGATGGCGGGGGGCGGGGGGGGTGCAGGCTCACGGCTGCCCGCGTGCACTCACACACGCGGCCGTGCGGCCCCACCCCACCCTGTCCTGTGTAGCGGGTTCCTCCTGGGTCTCACGCTGCCGCCTGCTTTCGGATTCAGACCTGGGCAACGGTCTCCTGGCCCATCCCCTGTCTTCAGCCCAAGCCCAGCAAACCAGTCTCCACGGGCAGATCCGCTCAGTGGCTCCTGCCTTGTCCGTGTCTGCATCTTGACCTGCCCATCCCACCCCTGGACCCCAACCAACCACAAGGGGCTCTGCCCTGTTCTCACACTGTGTGGTGGTGACTTTTTAAAAAAAATATTTTTAATGCTTTTTATTTTATTTTTGAGAGAGAAAGAGAGACAAAGCATAAGCAGGGGAGGGGCAGAGAGAGGGAGACACAGACTCCGGAGCAGCTCCAGCCTCTGAGCTGTCAGCACAGAGCCCGACACAGGACTCGAACTCACCAAGATCATGACCTGAACCGAAGTCGGCCTCTTAACCGCCTGAGCCCCCCAGGCGCCCCAGCAGTGACTTATTTTCAAATGCAGATAGGTTCTGATTTATCTGTTTGTCAGCTTGGCTATTTGTGCCTTGATTTGAGGAGCTTTATTCCTTTCCTGCACACTTTGCATGGCAAGGATCCCTCTTGTCCAGCCCATTGGTTTCTCCTGTGTTTGCACAGGCCCCTTTGTACAGAAGTTAGTGGAATTTGTCAACCTTTCCCTTTGTGATTTCTTCCAGAACCTCAGCACTTAGGGGAAAAAAAAAAAAAAGACAACTCACTCCTCTAAGGAAGTGATAAACATTTAATTTTGGCAACTTTTCTATGACTCAGATTTTGCATTTAATTCTTTTTTTGAAATTTTTGGAAGTTGTGTTTGAGAAGTGACTCTGGATTTTTTTATCATTTTTATCAGATTGCAGATCAGTGGTCTCGGTGCCTTGTGGGCCTGCTTCACCATCAGCTGTTTAACCATGTTCTTTCCACCTGCCCCTTCATTCCCACTCCTCCCCTCCAGGCTCTGTGTGCATCCTTCGATTGTCTGCACATTTACACACACACACACACACACACACACACACACACGCATAAATACCCTACCTTTTTCTTGTATAAATAGGATCTGTTAGATGCACTATTACCCAACTTACTCTCCTCACTTAACCCTGTGTCTTGGGGGCTTTTCCATGCTGTTCCCAGTCCATTTGTTAATGCCACACAATATGCCTTGGGACAGATATGACATATTTTATTTAACCAACCCCTGTTGATAAACATTTGGGTTGTTTCCGACTCCTCACTATGATAAGCAATGAAGCAATGGACATCTTTGTTACATATACCTTTGAAGGTGTGTGAAACATTAGAAACAGTTTTCTAGAAATGGAAATGTTAGTCCTGGAGTTTTGATAGATACACATGATCGCACTACCCTCTAAAACCCAGCATCCATTTCACTTCCATGACAATGTACAAACATGCCTCTTTCCTCACATCCATGCTAACACTTGATATTTCCTTCTCTTACATTCTGGATTACATTATGGGTGAAAATAATCTCTCATTATTGTTTTAATGTGTATGTCATTTATTGCCATCAACTATTACTGCATTTCCTCTTATGTGAAATGCTCCGTTGAATGACTAGACACAATTGAATGGAACATCAAGTTCTCACCAGACATGGGGCACGGTGAGGTGAGAGAAAGGAGGAGAGCAGACTAGACTCGTCTCACTAGGGGAGGAATGGATGAGGCAACAAGGATCCCTCACAGGGCCCACCCTACCGCTCAGATCCTGGTGGGCAGGGCTGAGCAGAGTGCAAATGTTTTGTTTGATGGACAGGTGGGACCAGCCAGGGAGCACTTCTTGGGGCTGACAGTTAAGATAGTGTAAGTTGCACCCTGGCCACAGGGGTCTTGCCAATGGGGTCCAGGTGGGGCTGGACTCCAGCCGGAAGTCGGCTTGTGGAAATGTGTCTCCTGGCCCAGGGGCTCTCAGTTCAGAGGAAGCTGAGACATTTGCCATTCATCTGCCTACAGGCGATGCCTTTTTTCTAACTCATGCAAAGGCTCTTTCTGTACTAATGATGGTTCTGGAACTTCAGCAGGGGAGTGCATCCCTTGGGCTGCCTCTGAGGCCCCTTGTCAACTGGTTACATCTGCCACTGGAGGCCTATGTGGTCAGGGAGCTGTAGATAAGGGCAATGGGGCAAAGAGGAACTTTCTGGCTGCCTTTTACCTTTGCCACCCCCCCTCCCACTTTCAGTGGAATACTGAGGCACCCGCATTCCAACATGCAAATTCCCCATCCAGACCCCCAAGTCCCATTTTCCCTGGTGTTGGAAGCAGATAGCTCAAACTATAGAGAAATGCATCAACTGGGCAAATCTTGAACAATCTGAGGTGGAGGAATGACATGAATCACCAAGCACCTGGGCATTCTAAGACTGAGCTCTTGCTTGGTCTTGAACTTCAATGGCACCTTTTATATCCTGCAGTCAGTTTTAGCTACCTGGACTTCCTGGCTTGAGCTTCCAACACTTCTCAAAGGCACTGAAAAAGGATTCCTTCCTTTTGCATGCTTCAAAGAGGTACCCATATTTTATCTCACTTGTACTTATTTATTTTCTGGAATACGAAGAGGTAAAAACAGAACAAATCAAGTTCCTATGAGTAGGGAAGAACAGCTTCATAAAGATGATTGTTTGGGAAATTCAGATTGTTAGTGGCTTAGGGCCATGTGGAAGGATGCCGTGGGAGATACAATACTTTTACTATGACAGTTAATCAATTCCATTGTTTCCCAGTGGAAAAGTGTAAATAATTTGGCTCTGTTAAAACTTAGGAACAGAATTTTAACAGCTTGTGGTTTCCCCAAATTTACAATATGGTTTTATCCAGACGTTGTTGCAGGGATAGACTGAGGGTATTTGGGGGCCTGCTCAGCTGGTGGCAGGATTGGCATAGTGAGCCAGGACCCTGGGCTCAGCAATGTGGACCATAGACTGGCACTTGGCACTGATACACTGATGAATTTGGACAAGACTCTTCCTCCCTCTGGATCCCGACTGCCTTGTTCAGAAAATGATAGAGACAACACTTCTAGTTGCAATGGAATAACAGCACCAAATTTTATCTCTCAACTTAAACAGAAAACTGAATCATATACATGACACCACAGAGAGCAAAGGAACTTGATTGTCAAAAGAAAGGAAATAAACAAGGTGAAAGCAACAACAACAAAAAAAAACAAAACAACAGAAAAATAATGGAGAAAAAGCAGTGAAACAAGAAGTTGGTTCTTTGAAAAGATCAATAAAATCGACAACTAGCCAATCTAATGAGGTAAAAGTAAGAGAAGACACAAATTGCCAAGATGAGGAATGTGAAATCATGTATCACCTTAGATGCTACAGATAAACAGGATATCAAGGGGATAGTATGAACAGCTTAATTGCAATGCATTCAACAACGTCTATGAAATGGACCGATTTCTTTAAAGACACACTAATAAAGCCCACTCAGAAAAGAATAGACAACTTAAAGTCCTAAGCCTATTTAAAATTGAATTTTAAGTTAAAACAATCTTCCCACTAAGAAAACTCCAGGCTCAAATGACTTCCAAGATTAATACTACCAAACATTTAGGGAAAAAAATAACATCAACTGTACAAAAACTCATCTCCATCCAAAAAATAGATGATAAGGGAACACTTTCCAACTAATTTTATGAGGCCATCATCTTTATACTAAAACCAGGCATATGTACAACAAAGAAATAAAACTACAAATTAAAATTCCTCATAAACATAAACTTTAACATCCTTAACAAAATATTAGCAAATTGAATGCAGCAATATATAAAAATAACATGCCATGACTTAACGGAGTTTATAACAGGGATGCAAAATCAATGTAATTCACCATATCAACAGAAAAAAAAGAAAGAAAGGCAAATGATTATATCAGTATATGCAAAAGTGCATTTGACAAAATTTAATACTAATTCATGACAAAACCTCTGAAAAAGTAAGGATAGACAGGAGCTTCCTTAATCTTATTTATGAAAGACCTACAGCTAATTTCAAACTCAGTGGTAAAAGTCAAATGCTTTTCTCCTAACATCAGGAAGTAGGCAATAATATCTTCTCTTGCCACTTTTATTCAACATTGTATTGGAGGTCACAGCCAGCAGAGTAGCACAAGAAAATGAATTAAAAGGGAATTTGGAATGAGGAAATTAAAACTGCCTTTATTTACAGGCAACACAATTGTCTATGGAGAAAAAGCCTAAGGAAGATTTTTTCAAGCTAGTAGTAATAATAAGTGAGTTTAGTAAGATCACAGGATATAAAATAAAGATACAAAGTTAATACTATTTCTCAATACTAGGCATAAACCATTGGAAATAGAAATTTTAAACATAATACCCTTTACAATAGCACCAAATATTAAGGGATAAATTTAACAAAAGATGTGCAAGACATGTATGTTGGAAACTAAAAACTTTGTTGAGAGAAATTAAAGATCTAAATAGAGAGCTATACCATGCTCATGGATAAGAAAATCCATTATTGCTAAGATATCAATTCTCCCAAATTGGCCTAGAAATGAACTGTAATCATAATCAAAATCCTAACAGGGTTAGGTTCTTTGTAGACATCAACAAAAACAATTCTAAAATTTATATAAAAATACAAATCATGTAGAGTATCCAAAAGAATTTTGAACAGGAAGAACAGAATTGGAGGACTTACACCATCTGATTTTAAGATGTACTATAAAGCTTCAATAATCAAGCCAGGATGGACTTTGCCAAAGAGATAGAAATATAGGTCAGTGGAAGAGCATAGGGAGTCCAGAAATAGACTTCTGTACACATATGCGGCCAATTGATTTTTTTTTTTACAGAGGCTCCAAGGCAACTTAAGGTGTAAATGTTGTTGGAACACCTAGATATCTACATGGAAAAACAGCAACAACAAAAATCCATAATCTTCTCTCCCACCAAATCAAAAATTTAAATTTAATTCAGATAGTATCATAAACTAAATCCAAGCACTAAAACTACAATACCCCTGGAAGGAAAAAATGAAGATGCCCCAGTAGGCTTCCAATAAATCCCAAAGGTCCAGCCTTGCCAAATTTTGACTTGCATCCATTGACCTCAATGGTGTGGCTGATTTACTTGTTGCAGACAATCCATGCAGCCGTACGTACTCAAAAAGGCTCAAGAGACCATAAAGGAAGTCCAAAATGAAGCCTGGGCTCATGTGACATCTATGGGGTAAAGGACACTACTCACAATGAAAAATACTTTCATCCGAGTCTCATGAGTACATTGGGAAGTGAGGAAACCCTTTTCTTTTTGTACCACTTCAAAACCCCCCTCACCTTACAGCGACAAACAGAAGTATAGGCCTTTTATCCCAAAAAAGTCAGTTTAGGGAAAGAATTTCTGAAACCACCCTCTCTCCTTCAGCACTAAGACCCTCAGAGATTGAGTCTCAAAGATGGCTCTTGCCTCACCTGAATCATAACAAACTGCACTCTCTGTGACTTTCCTCAGCAAGCTTTCTGCCCAAGGAGAGCAAAGAGCAGGTGTCCTGGGAATGTGGCGGAGGGAGGCAACAGGAAGACACAGGGCATCTTGCCTATGGGAGGCAGGGGTCCAGGGGACTTTCTGCATCATGAGCAGCCTCCCTTGGTGTGGACAGAAGCTCTCAGCCCCTGAGACACCAGGGCTTTGCTCTGAAAGTGACTGCTCCCCACCTCTGGGTCCATCTCCTCCAGCACCAGGATGGGGCAGCTTTTTTATTTTTGTAATTTTTTATTCTCAAGTTAGTTAACATACAGTGTAGTCTCGGCTTCAGGAGTAGAACCCAGTGATTCATCTCTTACATATGACGCCCAATGATCATCCCAAAAAGTGCCCTCCTTAATGTCCATCACCCATTTAACCCATCCCCCCACCCCCATCAACAATCAGTTTGTTCTCTGTATTTAAGAGTCTCTTATGGTTTGCCTCCCTCTCTGTTTTTATCTTAGTTTTCCTTCCCTTTCCCTATGTTCATCTGTTAAGTTTCTCCAATTCCACGTATGAGTGAAATCATATGATTTCAGTCTTTTTCTGCCTGACTTATTTTGCTTAGCATAATACACTCTAGTTCCATCCATGTTGTTGCAAATGGCAAGATTTCATTCTTTTTCATCGCTGAGTAGTATTCCATTGTGTATATGTGCCATCTCTTCTTAACCCATTCATCAGTTGATGGACATTTGTGCTCTTTCCATTGTGTGGCTATTGTCATTAGTGCTGCTATAAACTTATTTTTAACAATAGGCTGCATGGCTGGGATGGTGCAAGCTTGTTGTCACCTTTGTCACCACCACGGTCGAATTCCACTGGGTCCCCCTGGAGCAGAGGTAACTATGCAGCCATGAATTCATGTGTGCTGCAAATTACAACAAACAGGCAGCCTAAAACAACACTGTTTATTAGCTCACATTTCTAAAGGCGACAAGTCCAGTTACAACGTGCTTGGGTTCTCTCCGGGCTATAATCTAGATGTTGGCTGCCATGTTCTCATCCAGAGCTCAGAGTCCTCCTCCACACTCATTTGAGTGCCTGGCAGAATTCAGTTCCTTTGGAGCACCATTTTATGAGAAATAGAAACCCCTTATGTGTTTAAGTCCCTATCTGTCAGGTCATCTGTCACCCTTGCCTGAGCACAATTGCTGGCTGACTTAGGGTATGGTTAGTGTCCCTGCTACATGGGGACAGACACTGAGGCACAGGGAAGTGCCGACAGAACATCCACTAAGTCTTCATGTCCCCACTTCCCTCCTTTACAAGGTATTAGAACCTAATTACTAATTCTAATGAAATTCTAATTTCTGATATTAGAAATATCATAACACCTCTTCTGATATTTTAAATTCCTTTCTTATAGATGGAGAGACTGAAGCCCAGAAAAAATTTCTCAGGGAAATTTGGCTAAAGGAGCAACTCAAAGACTGAGCTGGGCCTTTCCGACTTCGAACCTGGAGCTGGATTTTCACATCCCACTGCCTCCCCAGCCCTGGCCTCTGGCCATGCTCTCCTGTTGGGCGTCCATGGTCCATCCCCAGCACCAGCCCTTAGCCTGGAATGGCACCCATGACCTGGGGGAGGAGGAGGCCGGCGTGTCCTCTGGTAGAGAGCAGAGTCCATCATGGAACATCTGCTCGAATTTGGTCAACATCGCACGCACTTCCGTTGCTCTAGCAGGGGGGCCACACGCTCCCCACCAGTGTGGAAGAGGAGGGTGCGACCAGGGCTCAGGTTCCCACATCCCCCAGACAGGCCTTTAGCTGGGGATCCAGAAGACCATTCTCCAAGCACAGGCCGATCTTCTGCGTCTCCTTACTAGCACGTCTAGGAGCAGCCTGTCAGAATAAATTGTATATTAAGGATTCTGGGGGGCTGAGGGGACCAGCTGCTACCAAAATGCTTGGGCTAATTTTAAATCTATTCATTATGCATGATTAATTACCAAAGCCCTGGGGGAGATAAGTGAACAGAACTCCTATAGCACTTGTCAAAGTCATGCCAGGAATATATTATTCGAGTTACCTCTCTTCTTCTTTCATTGTTGCTGGTGGTGCAAACATTTTAATCTGGGTTAGCTCCAGATTTATAGATCTATCTGTTATGAAGATAATACAGATGATACAGATAATTTATCCCAAATCTGATTTCCTCTCTTATCCACATCTTACATTAGTGTGGTAAGTAGTCATGTTTCATGCACCAATATTATTAACTAAAGTCCATGTTGTATTCAGATTCCCTTAGTGTTTACCTAATGCCTTTTTTTATGTTTGAGGATCCCATCCAGGATCTCATGTGGCATTTGTTGTCATGTCTTTTGGGGCCATTTTTGGTTCTGATGGCTTTTTAGACTTCCCTTGTTTTTGATGACCTTGACTGTTTTGAGGAGTGCTGGTCAGGCATTTTGTAGAATGCCCTTCTCATGGGGTTTGTCTCATACATTTATCATGGGCAGACTGGCCATATGGGTTTTTGGGGAGGAAGACCTCAGAGGTAGTATCATTTTCATTACATTATATCAGGAGTACGTATTATCAACGTGCCATCACTATCGATGTTGACCTTAATCACCTGCCTCAAGTAGTGTTAGTAAGATTTCTCCATGATAAAGTTACTCCTTTTTTTTTTCTTAATCTCCTTTCCTAACTTCACTCTTTGAAAGAAAGTCCCTACATGAAGCTCACTCATAAGGAGTGGGGAGCTATGCTCCACCTCCTTGAGGAGAGAATATCTATATAATTATTTGGAATTTATCTAGCAAGTTAGTTAGTTAATTATATCAGTATGGACTCATGGCTATATATGTGATACTTTGGGTTATAATTCAAAACTACAATATTTGTTTGTTGCTCAAAATGGGAGCTCTTTCAGCTGGCTTCTGTGTCTTTTTGACATATCTCCAGTGTGTGTGTGTGTGTGTGTGTGTGTGTGTGTGTGTGTGTGTGTGTAGCACTTCCTTACTTTATGACACAGATGCTCTGGGCTTATCTTGTATATTCCTTTCCTAGTCCCGGAATTAGTTATTTCTCCAAGGAGTGCTGGTTCTTTTATTATTGTATATATTAAGTTTCCCTCTTTCTGCTGTAAATTCCTATGGGTTTTGACAAATACACAGTATCATTTATACCTACGGTTACAGTATATAGAATAGTGTCACTGCCCTAAAAAGTCCCCAGTGCTTCGCCTGTTTAACCCTTTTCTCATCCTGAACCCATATTTCCTTTTTCTTTTTTTTCTTTGTTTTAAAGTTAATTTATTTTTGAGAGAGAGAGAGAGAGAGAGCAGGGGAGGGTCAGAGAGAGAGGGAGACACAGAATCTGAAGCAGGCTCCAGGCTCTGAGCTGTCAGCACAGAGCCTGACACGGGGCTCAAACTCTCAAGCATTGAGATCATGACCTGAGCTGAAATCAGATGCTTACCACCCAGGTACCCCCTGAACCTCTGTTTTCATCACTATGATTTTTCCTTTCCTGGAATGTCATATAAGTGAAATAATGCAGGTAATTTTTTGAGACTGGCTACGTTCACTTAATAACACACATTAAGGTTCTTCATGTCTCTTTGTGGCCAAGTAGCACATTTTTTTCATCACCACATAGTACACCACTGCATGGATGTACTGCTGTTTATCAATTCACATACTGGAGGACATGTTTGTTTCTTCCAGTTTATGGCAGGTATGAATAAAGGTGCTGTAAACATTCACGTGCAAGTTTTTGTGTGGACGTAAGTTTTCAAATCAGTTGGGTAAATACCTAAGAGCATGACTGCTGAATCATATAGTAAAACAGTGTTTAGTTTCATAAAATTTGCCAAGCTGGCTTCCAAAGCATCTGTGTCATTTTACATTTCCACCAGCAGTGAATGAGAGTTCTTGTTCCTCTGGGCCCTTGGCTGTCACCAATCAGTATTACAAGTTTGTTTGTTTGTTTGTTTGTTTTAGCCATTCCAATAGGAGTGTAGTGCCTTTCATTGTTTTGTGTTTTCTTTTGTTGGGTGTTTCATCAGAGGAAGAACTTGGAGGAATGGATAGCGCTGTATGAATCGTGCTTACCCTCCAGCTACCCCAGGCACGAGCTTGGACCTGCGCAAAGGTGGGGGAAGGTGGGCTTGGCCTGAGCTGAGTCTCCCATTTGTGGTCATCTGATTGATTGCTGACATGGCACTCATCAGCCTGTGTGGTTGGCACTGCCACTCTGTGATGGCACCGGGGAAAGATGACAGGTCAGGTAAGTAACCACAGTCACTTACTTGAATTCTTGTTGCTCCAAGTGTCGCCAGCTAACCAGCAGCATTGACAGCTGCTGGGAGCTTGTGAGCAATCTCAGACCCCACTCCAGGCCTACTGAATCACCTTACATCATTTATATGCCCATTAAAGCTTAGATACAGTGAAAAACTAAGTTAGGGGAGTTTTACCATTTGTAAAACGGAGGCCCCAGTGCTCTCCTGGGCTCCCAATCACACCGCTAGTGCGATGACATACGTGTGACAAACTGGAGCCTCAGTTTCCCATGGCAGAATTGAAGCACGGTGCTAATTCAGTTTTCCTGCATTTCAGTATTTGCCTAGGCTCTAGACAAACGGTCTGAGAGAAAAGATCCTAGGGGATCCCCATCTCCTTGTTTTCCAGGATAAGAGAACTGAGTCCCAGATTGGGGCAGCATCTGGCTCAAGATCCCAGAGTGAGCTCACAAAGCTGGCTCTGTGGGAGGGCAGTCTCCAGATTCCGACATGGGCCACCCCCCCAATCCCAGCGTTCATCTGTCATCCCTGCTTCCCCAGCCTGGTGCTGTCGCTGCCGGATACTGACTGGTGCCACTTCCCTAGGGGAAACACTGCCTGACAGCCACGGGGCTCTGCCAGCCCTGTGCTCAGACCCTGGGGACTTCCTCTGGAGCTGTCTCCTGCTGCTGTCATTTTTCTGCCCCAGAGCTCACATTCGAAAGGTTGTTCTCAGGGAGGCTAGAAATCAATGCAACCAGACTGGAAGGTCTGTGCTTCTGGGAGAGAAGTGTTTGCAGATTTTCTTGTCTCCCAAATCTATCCCTCCCCTAAGGGACAGACCACCCTCCCCAACGTGTTTGTCACAACTGTCCTGTTGGCAACACTCCAATGTCATGGGGAAGCGGGTCATCCTTCTCCCCACGGCTTTGTCTCTCCCAGAAGGTGGTAATCTCAACGAGAAGCACCTGGTGCAGCTGCTTAAAACTGCCTCTACCCCCAGGTGTGACATGTCTTCCTTAAGCAGAAGCCAGCTCTATTCTACCACGTTTCTTCTTCTTTTTCCCTTCTCATTCCAACCTCCACAGACGCCGTCCTGTCTCACCTGTGCCATCTCCACTGTCCGACACGATGCGTGCAGCTCACAGTGACCCCCTCGGTCCCGGCTGCCCCACACACTTGCAGACAGAGGCACAGAGCATTCCAGGGTTAATGCAAATTTTTCATTCACAGGTAACCAATGCGAGGCTCAGAGAGGCAAAGAGACTTGCTCAAAACTCGCCGCTTTTTGGAACTGAACCAGAATTTTCTAGACCAGATGTCCTGTCATGAAATTCCACATCTATCTATCTATCTATCTATCTATCTATCCAATCATATATCTATTAAAATCTCCTCTCAGCAAAGTTTGCTTTCTCTAGAGTGGAAAGACCATTCAGAAGCAGGCAGGGAGGGGTGTGTGGGTGGCTCAGTTGGTTAAACGTCCGACTTCAGCTCAGGTCATGATCTCATAGTTTGTGAGTTCGAACCCCATGTTGGGCTCTGTGCTGACAGCTCAGAGCCAGGAGCCTGCTTTGGATACTGTGTCTCCCTCTCTCTCTCTGCCCCTACCCCGCTCCTGCTCTGTCTCTCAAAAATAAATAAATGTTAAAAAGAAGAAGAAGAAGAAGAAGAAGAAGAAGAAGAAGAAGCAGCAGCAGCAGCAGCAGCAGCAGGCAGGGATGCTTGATCAGCTGTGGTGGAATTTAAAAGGTCCATATACCCATGGATGATGGGGCCCCATTGAAGTCTTGAAGAAGGACTCTCCATCCCTCCCTCTATCCTTCCTTCCCTCCCTCCTTCCTCCCTCCTTCCCTTCCTCCTCCCTCCCTCTGTTCTTTCTTCCTTCCTCCCTCCTCCCTTCTTCCTTCCTTCCCTCCTCCTCTCCCTCCCTCAGTCCTTCCTTCCTCCTTCCCCCCTTTCTTTCCTTCTTCCCTCTGCCCTTCCTTCCTTCCTTCCTTCCTTCCTTCCTTCCTTCCTTCCTTCTTCCTTTTTTCCTTCCTTCCCCTGCCTTCTTCTCTTGTACTTCTATATCCAGAAAACATTTTAATTTTGGAAAGAAATGCTATGTAAGCCAAAATTATGTGATATGTGAAAGTATGGGATGTGGGAGGGGAGATTCAGAGGGAGGCATCTCAGCACCTACCAAGGCAAGAAATTCTTTCTGAAGAGGATTCTGGAAAAGTAACAAGCTAAGCCACAGTCTTCAGGGTCATCCTAGAGGCAGCTCCTGAAGTGTCAGAGACAGAAATGTGCTCTGACTCATTCAGATCCTAGGGGCCAACTGGCCCTCATCTCAGCAAAGGCCAGGAGCAAGAGGGAAAAGAGTGCATTTGGCCCCCATCAAATAGTTCAGTCAAGTGTCACTGCACATCCC
>NW_027529672.1:570894-630132 GCF_008692635.1 Crocuta crocuta
TCCCCCCCCCCCCCCCCCCCAATCCTTTTGCTCTTGGCTGAAACTTTTAAATCATGTGGCTGGTAAATCTTAATCTGAACATTTGGATTGTGTAAGGAGAGTCAGATCTAGAAGTGAGGGTGAAAACCTATTTCTCAAGTAAGTAGGAGCAGCTTAGCTCCTGGGATTGGAATGGCAGTGAATGGGTTAATTGCACTACAGAGGAACACTGGCTTGGATAGTTTCCTAGACGGAAAAGGGCTGTTGGTTAATCTGGAAGCTAGTCAACCAGAAGTCAATTAAAAGAGAGCACATTCCATTTGAGAACTCCCAAGTCACAGCTCTTGGTGTGCCGACATCTCTGGCCTACTCCCAACCCCCACTGCGGGGACCCTGAGAGCCACTCTCCTGGACCTGTCCCCTTCCTCTTCCTGGTTGGGCTAAATGCCTCTCGGGGTCACCGGTGCTTGTTGTAAATAAACAGTGTACAAAGACCAACGAAATAAGAGGGCCAAAAGTGAGTTGTTTCCACAAAATCTAAGTTTAATTCTTTGGAAAGGCTCCTTCTATAAAGGGATGTCGCTAAAAATAACTGCAGTTGAATTAGGTGTGGGCGAGGTGATTCTAAAAGATTGAGGAGAATTGTATAAATCTAAAAATACCTGCACTTAAAAGACTTTCTCCTAAGTTCTCATTTGTTTCAGAGAAGCCAAAATTGGAAATTATAGAGATATGTTTGGGGTGGGTTTATGTAAGAAAGAAGACTGGAAATTCCATACAAAGGAGTTATTCTTAAAGAAAAGCTCTCAGTAATCCATGAAATACATAGGTTTTAAGTTAAAATAAAATGTTTAATGTAATAATATTTTAAGACTAAGGGGATAATAAAAATCATGATGGGTCATATATAGCTCATAAAGTTTAGGGTTTTCCTGCAGCAATGGGAAGTCACTGAGGAATTCTAAATAGGTAGTGACATTGGCTTGGTTTCTTATATAGAGAGTGCTGTGTATGGGGGGTGGGTTGCAGAGGGGGGAGATCAGAAGAAAAAGATCAGCAAAGAAGCTAGAATCTGGGGTAAGTAGGAAGAGTCTGACTCAAGAAGACGGAGATGGAAAGTAGAACAGACAAGATGAGGTGACTAGGTCTGGAGATTTGTGGTCTCAGTGACTGGGGGGATGGGGATACCTGTGATTCAAGGTGGTTCAACAGCCAAGTAGCAGGGATGAAGCAATAATGGGATGGAAACCAGGGCGCTTGGGTGGCTCAGTCGGGTAAGCGTCCGACTTCAGCTCAGGCCATGACCTCACGGTCATGGGTTTGAGCCCTGTGTCGGGCCCTGTGCTGACAGCCCAGAGCCTGGAGCCTGCTTTGGATTCTGTGTCTCCCTCTCTCTCTCTGCCACTCCCCTGCTCACCCTCTGTCTCTGTCTCTGTTTCAAAGATAAACAAACATTTAAAAAATTAAAAGAAAAAAACGAAGGAATGGAAACAAGGTGGGGGTTGGCACATGCCATGGGCTGTATATCAAAGGAATTTCTCCCTCCTTTGTGTCTTCCCCAACTCAGCATGGCCTTTCAGATCCACTGGGGAGCATCCAGTCTTTGAAGGCCCAACCCCAAAGTGAGCTGATCCCCTCAAATGGAGCTTGACCTAGAGCTTTTACACTGTAGCACTGAGCTTCCTACCCTGCATCTTGGAGTTCTCTGCTTGCTCATCTCTCTTTCCTACTAATTGTGAGTCTTTGATGCCAGAGGCAATGTCTTCTTCAACTTTGTGCCTTTAATTTATAACCCAGTGTCACACACATGCTGACATATCAAACGTGTGTCATGAACTGATCAACAGTGTCATCGCCCAAATGATTATTTGAATTATGTTTATTTCTTTGTCAGCCTGTAGGTTGCCATAGCTGTCTCTGCCGACAGTGATTGTTTTTTTTATCAGAAGTGTATTTGTTCTACCCTACCTCTTACCTCCAAAAAGAATATAATGCAACATATATAAAACACAAATGATAACCAGGGCATTAACTATACAGGGAGGCTTTCTAGAGATGAAAAGAAAAAGTACCTAAGATTTTTGTAATTTAGCATTGAATTTGATCCTGAGATTCCTGACTTGATGTTAAAGAGAAAATTGTTTAAGCTCCACACAGAATTTTAAAGCCACATTTTACAATAGAGTTCTGTAGGATGCCAGTAGACCATGGTGGTGAGGGAGGGGGAGATGAACCCACAGATCCCATTCCCAATTTTGTTAAAAAAGCTAAAAGAGTCCTCTTTAATATAAAAACATCCTGAGGCTTGACTATGGCAAAGAACATTCTGAATCTTAGGAGGGGGACATGGAGAGGTTCTGAAAGTGTCTAGACACCTTCTTAAATTTCCGAGAGTGATGCTCTTTGGGACCCCAGCCTGAGGAACGTTGGTTTATTACCAGTAGGAATGCTACAGTTCAGGGAGAGACAATTATTTCCAGGAGCAAAATCTGCAAGGATTTTTGCACACAACTCTTACACAGCAGACATGGGCTGTAGGTAGCCCTGCAGGGGACAGAAGGATCCCGGTCTCTAAGCCCTCTGTCAGACCGGCCTGTGTTTGTATGTACAGGCTGGGGAAAAAACTTCCCCTTCCATTCTCTGCACTTATATTTCTTCCATTTTATTTTGAGGTATAATTTACAGTAAATTATAATTGGTGTTCATTTCTCCCAATTTTGACGAATGTGTGCTCAGTGGTGGAACCACCATCACAATCAAGGTATAGAACAGTCTGTCAGCTCCCCCAGATTCCCTTGAATCCCTTCGAAGCTAGACCCTTTCCCTATCCCTTGCTGTGGACAACCACTGATGTGTTTTCGAGGCTATGGTTTTGCCTTTCTAGAATATCAGGAATATGGAATCATGCAGTGAGTAGCCTTTCAAGTCTGGCTCCTTTCATTCAACATAATGTTTATGAGATTTCCGCATGTGGTTGCCGGCATCCTGGGTTCATTGTTGAGAACTATTCCATTGTAGGGAGGGACCGTATCCCTTGCTTATCCATCCACTAGTTGAAGGGCATGTGGACTGTTTTCAGTAAGAAAACTCCTATCAACATTGGTATACAGGTTTTTGTGTAAACATGAGCTTCAAATCACTTGGATTAACAGCAAGGAGTAGGAAAGTGTATGTTTATATGGTAAGTGTGCTTTTAACTTTATAAGAAATTGCCACCCTGTTTCCCAAAATTTAAGGCTTTTATTCCATACGTGAGCTGGGGGAAAAGAGTCTGGAGGGCTTTCTGCCTCTCCTTCTGCTCTTCCTGTCCCCAAATGAAACCACACTAGGGAGACATTCCACAAGTCTCTGGCCCCTAATCTTTTGTGGGAGCCTCTGGGGAGTTCCGTGCAAAGCACCCCACTTGAGTATGAATTCTGCTTGTGTCTGGAGCCCCTCAGGCTTCTATAGTCTCTTATTTGTCCACACTTAGCTTTAACAACTTATTAAAATTATAGCTGAATTTTCCTCAGTGGCAGCCAGTGGCATCTGCCCCAGCCACACAAGTGCTCATAGCCATCTCTACTTGGGCATATCAGCTTTCCTTAGAGGTCTGGTCAGCTGGTGGCCCTGTGACCTCAGCCCTCTGATAGATTCAGGAACAGGTATGACCTTGCAGACTGGCTACCTTTATTTTTGTAAGAGTGGGAATGATGCCGTTTCCAGCCCTCTTCATTCTCTCTGGAAGCTGGAAATTCTGTGGGAGATAATTTAAGCCTATGAACTTGAACCCTGGTGTATTACACTGGATGCAAGATTATTCTCCTCAGTCTTGAGGTATTCAGAGGAAGAACAGTAAGGTCTGCTGGAAGGTTGCTCTGTCATTCAGTCAGTCACTCAGTCAGTCTTTGGTGAGCCTTGCTTTGAGCTGGGTGGAGAGGCAGATCCTGGAGAGTGAACAGTGAATTAAGGGAGGCTGCTTTGCTCCCAGTGAGGAGATAGACCCACAGGCTGAAAGCCCAGGCAGGGAAGCCCAAGATGTTTCAGGAAATTGAGTCCAGTGAAGAAGGGGGCTGTTGTGGAGGAAAGCTTCCAGAGAGTCATGTCTGAGACCCCCATGAGACTGGCTGGGGTGTGTGGGATGGGGTATGTGGGTGGGGGGTACTGTGTATGTGGCTGGAGCACAGACATGGAGGGCCAGGAGGTTGGAGAGAGTTGAGTCTTGTGTGCTAAGAAGGCAGGTTCATATAGGGTTCAGGTATGTGGTTCTGGAACCAGCTGGGCCATTGGGTTTGAGTTCTGGCCCTGTCATCTGGGCGATCTTGTTAGATGAGTTATTGACCTTCTCTGTTCCTCAGTGGTCTCATGTGTGGAGAGAAGATGCAGCAGCATTGCCTATCTCACACATCTGTGAGAAGTTACACATGTGATGTGGCAGGCACTTAGCTCAGGGCCCGTCCATGGTGAGGGCCCCATCAGGTTAGCCGTAGTCAAGCAGGAACCAGGCCAGGACGGTCCTGAGGGTCACAATAATGGTTCTGGACAAGCTCTCGAAGGAGTGGAGAAGCCACTGTAAGATTTTCAGCAGGAGAATTATATGATTGGATTCACTTTAGGAAGATCAATTTGGCTGCAGAGCAGGTAGTAGATTATGGTGGAAGGAAATCAGAACACCTGGTGGGCCAGGATGCTGAGGCCTGAGTCAAAGTGGAAGGAGCTAGAGAGAAGTGGTGAACTTGAGGGATGTCTAAGAAGTGGAACAGATGCACCTGATGGTTGACTTAAACGGAAAGTGAAGGGGAGAGAGAAGCCACTGGTAGAGTCCAACTTTCTGTCTGTTCAGGATGCTCACAGTTACAAAGTGTGCACATGTTCTTACTTCTCATCATCAGGAATGATGTCTTCTGAATTTCCCCATTCTCTGAGCCTTGTGCAGTACCTCGCACAGAGAATGTGTTCCAGAAACATGCGTTGGTGGAAGGATTGGCTTCCCCACTTGGGCAAGTCATCAAGGAAATTCTAAGTGGAGACCTTTAAACATCGAGCTGGGACCTCCCTGAGCTTCTTTTAACTCTTTGCCAAGTCCAAAAGATAAAGGTACAAGAAATGAAGGGGTCGTTGGAAGCACAAAATAGCAGTAAGCCCACTTTTCTGAGAAATAAGAAAAATTCGGCAATGTTCTGCAACTTGCAGCTCAGTCATAACTACAGGCAACCTTCTACTTCCTGCCATGGAAAAGATTTTCACCACTGGGGAAACTGACAAGAAAATCGTATTTCTGGGGGTTTGATAAAGAGCATATTGTCTTTGACTCTCCTCTTGAGAGTTGCCAGGAAGGTCCCCAACACACAAAGACATCTTTTCTTCCCCTATCCCTTTCTCCAACATCCATTGTTCCCAGTCCACTGTCTACTCCAGCCAAATATTTCAGATGTAAAATTGCATGATTTTGTGGTCAAAAATGGGTCCATTTTCCCTCCCATGAGAAGTCTTACATACTCATTCAATTTATACAAGGTAATTATGATACTTTGTCCTTCAAAGGTCTTTTTAGCTTATAGTAACACCAGGAAGGAAATTCCTAAACAACCCTCTTTGAAATGCACTGTGTCGTATAGAAGGGTTAGGAGGAACTTAATGGAAGACTATGGTGGAGAAGAAGAGGAAAAATAGTTGGGGAGAGGGAGGGAGGCAAACCATGAGAGACTCTTGAATGCTGAGAACAAACCGAGGGCTGATGGGGGTGGGGGGGAGGGGAAGGAGAGTGATGGGCATGGTGTTATATGGAAACCAACTTGACAATAAACTATTTAAAAAAAAAAAGAAATGCACTGTGTCTGAAGACAAATCAGGTGCAGTTTTTTCCAATAAGACATGAATTCTGTGTGTCTCTTATGTTCATCTAGGAATAGCCATGGGTAAATTGAGACAGAGACAGACAGACAGAAATAAGAGATAGGAATAGAGACAGAGACAGACAGACTGGCAAAGAGCCCATCTGAATTAAAGAGGTGATTTTGTGTATTCTGTCCAGGTTTCTCACTCCATGTTCCAGGGTTCCCTGACGGCTTGTTTTCAGAGCTAACTTTGTGCCAGGTACCTGCCAGCTGCTGGACGGACACAGGAATGATGGGCTGTGGGGCCCCTTCAAGGGTTCCCTAGAATGCTGGGAGGGGGATCAGACATGTCCAAGTGCTGAAAGGGAAAGTGATAGATGTGATCTGCATAGAAGAGATTAGAGAGTAGGAGATAGAAGCCAACGGGGAATCAAGGAGACGCAAAAGCAGTTCTCAGCTGGATGTGCCAGAGACTGATAGAAGGGCTTTTCGTACAGCACTCCATTTAATTCTCCGAACATGTCACCACCCAGCTTGCAGTCAAAGAAGAAGAGGTTCAGAGAGGTTAAGCAATATGCCCAAGTCGAGAGTCAAGTTCAAGTTTGTCTTTTCGGAAGCTATTACGTGTGGTTGGCAGAATAACGGCCTCCCAAAGGTGTCCACATCCTAATCTTGTAAATATGTTAGGTTGCATGGCAAGGAGGAATTAAGGCAGGAGATGGAATTAAGGTGCTAATCAGCAGACTTTGGGATGGCAAGATTCTCCTGGATTAGCCAGTGGGTCCAACGTAATCTCAAGGGTCCTCCTAAGCGGAAGAAGGAGCAAAAAAGAAAGGACTAGGGATGGCAGCTTAAGAAGGACTCAAACTGTCATTTCTGGCTTTGAAGACAGAGGAAGAGGGTCATGAGCAAGCAATTCTGGTAGCATCTGGAAGTTGGAAAAGGCAAAGAAACACATTCTCCTCTAAATCCTTTGGAAGGAACGCAGCCCTGTTGACATTTTGATTTAGCCCAATAAGACCTATGTTGGGCATCTGACCTCCAGAATGGTAAAATAATAAATTTGTACTGTTTAAGCCACTAGTTTTGTGGTTTAGTAATTTCTTACAGCTTAGTAGAAAACTAACACACTATGCTACACTTTAAGCTGGATTTTTATTTTTATTTATTAAAATTTTTCAAATATTTATTTTTGACAGAGAAACTGAGCACAAACAAGAGAAGGGCAGGGACAGAGGGAGACACAGAATCCAAAGCAGGGTCCAGGCTCTGAGCTGTCAGCACAGAGCCAAACGTGGGACTCGAACCCATGAACAGTGAGATCATGACCTGAGCTGTGATGGATGTCCCATAAGCTGGATTATTAAATTCAACAATACTTCAACAGGCATGTGATGTCTGAGAACCACATCAACTGAAAAAACAGAGCAGGTGAATCACTGACTAATTCAAGTTCCTGTTCCACCTGTCTCTAGCCATATTACCTTGGGCCTGTAATTTAAAAATTTTTTTAATGTTTTATTTATTTCTAGGAGAGAGAGAGAGAGAGACAGCACGAGCAGGGGAGGGTCAGAGAGAGAGGGAGTCACAGACTGAAACAGGCTCCAGGCTCTGAGCTGGCAGTCAGCACAGAGCCCGACGCGGGACTCGAACCCACGAACCGCGAGATCATGACCTAAGCGAAAGTCGGACGCTTAACCGACTAAGCCACCCAGGCTTCCCTGTAATTTAAATCTTATAAGCCACTGTTTCCTTCTCTGTAAAATAGAGATAGTAAAAATACCTCCCTCACAGTGGTGTTCTAAGGGTCAAATTAGATAATGCATAAAAGTGAATTTGCCTAATGCCTACCGCAGACTAAATGCTCAACAAATCACAGTCATCACCACCATCATAACCATCACCATCATCATCATCATTGTTATTAAAAAGCCTCTGGATGGGGAGAAGTTGGAAGATGGGGAGGGTAAGAAGGGACAACTGAAGAACACTGCTTCACCAGCCCTGCCTCCCCCACTTCCTCCTTCCTCAACACGCATCCCCGCGTGGCAACCTTTAGCTGTAACCAGAGCTTCCCCATGGATTAAGCCTTTTGGGCACAGGACAGGCTTTGGGCTGAGTTTGGGGGCACCGTCTAGCATGTACTTCATAAAATATGCAGCTGGGTTCAGCTCTTCTGTAGCTCCTCTGCCCCTTCTAGCCCCAGCACCCCAGGGGCTAGGCATTCCTCGGCAGGAACCCAACAGGGAGTAGGGCAGAGATGCCTCTTCCTATGAAAGGGAACTGAAGTTCAAATTCCCAGAAAGACCTCCTCTGGGGTTTTGCCAGATTTCCCAGAGGTCACACAACTAGACTTCAGTGCTTTGAGCTTTCAGTCCATAGCATCTGCCCAGCATGCCCCTGCCTTGTTCACATCCTACACTTTTTGGCTTATGGCCTCCATCCAGCAGGACTTCCAGAGCCATTGCAGCCAGCTGGAGCAGAAAGGGCACCTGATTCCACAAAGAGAGGTTTGCAGGAAATTCCATTCAGGGCTCTTAGGTTGCGAGGCATAGGAACAAGTTCAAGTAAAAAGAGGTAAGGAGGATGGGGGTAGCCCTGTTAAGGTACCACAACTGCAAAGACAGAAAACCCAGTACAGCTGGGTGTCTCACCCAGAACCAGCAAAAAGCTCTAGGGAGGCCAGTCTTCTCTCCCATCCCAGACACCAGATGCTCTCCCCTCTCTGTTCATCACTGGGCCTCTACTACTCATCACTACTGGGACATCATTACTGTTAGACCACAGATGGTATTGAATATATTAAGTCATGCATTCATTCTCATACATCCAAAACAAAGCCAATGCCATGGGGCTCTTTCTCTCCTTCCCCATCCCAAATTTGAATCTCCCTTCAAGAACCCACACCGAGAACCCTGGTTGTGTGTGTGTGTGTGTGTGTGTGTGTGTGCACGCGTCCACATGCACTTATTTATTTTTTAGAGAAGAGACACAGAGTGTGAGTGGGAGAGGGGCAGAAAGACAGAGGAAGACACAGAATCAGAATCTGAAGTAGGCACCAGGCTCTGAGCTGTCAGCACAGAGCCTGATGCAGGGCTTGAACTTTTGAACCATGAGATCTTGACCAGAGCCGAAGTCAGATGCTTAACCAACTGAGCCACGCAGGCACCCTGCAAGAACACTGGTTCTTAGTAATGTCACTATGTTAATTCATTCGCTCCATCCCATAATATACATAAAATAGTCTCTTTCTTACTGCATTATTACTGCTACCAACAACAAGCTCAGAACATCAGCTTCCTGATTTTTTGTCCTTAAAATATGTTGCACTGAGGGTGTGCATTCTGGGGACTCTATTCAAAGGCAAGTGCAGCTTTACTGCTTCCACTGACAAGGCAGCAGGGTGCCAGGAAATGTGGCACTTCCCCATCTGCCCACACCACAGATGCCTGCTCACCCTCTGAAACCTGAGCAGAGCCCTGGATGGGGTGTCCGCGGTGCTCAGCAATGAAGATACAGCTGTCAGGCCCTCAGCAAACCAGGTTACCAGCTGACTCCATTTGACCTGTTGTCTGAGGCCAAATAGAGCTTCTAGGACATACAGGCGTCCACTCCAGTCCAGGCCCAGGTCATGCTGCCCTAGAGGCAAAGCTAACAAACCTACAGTGGGTGGAACATACAGTTTCTGGGGGCTCTCAGTGGCCATTGCTAAGCAAATTTCTATTTGCTCATTGCCTAGCAACATATATTCCCTGCACAGCTGTTGTGTGGTCATCACAGAGCACATGCCCAGCAATGGCCAGCAGTTGTTGAGTGCCAGTTATGTCCCTGGTGCTCCCGCTAGTGCTCTGCACACATTATGCCATGGGCTCTCACCTGTGACAACCCAGGGAGGGGAGCACTATTATTAAATCAACTTCACAGATGGAGAAAGAGAAGGTACTAGAGTCAGGGTTTAAATACAGGCAGCCCGGAGATCTCAGTCTTCACCGGTAGCTTGGACAGCCTTCCATGTGGTGGGAGAAAATCACATCAACACCAGAGCAGCTTCTGATACAAGTGTATGACCAATTAATCTTGGTTTGCCCTGGACTTTTCAGGTCTTGGGTAATAAAAGTCTCACATCTAGAAGACCCCTTCAGTTGTGGTCACACTTGGGTGGCTGGTCACTCTTGTCTCCCCTTGGCTCTTTCTCTTTTTACTCTCATTAAATAGAATCTTGGACTCACAGGGACTCTGCACATCATCTCATCTAGGTCTCATGTCAGGCTTGGCCCTCCCCCACTGTGTCTCTGTGATGCAGTTTTCTCTTTTCTGCTTTTGCTTCTCCAGGGATCAGGGGCTCATGACTGTCCCAGGCAGTCCTTGTCATTTGGCAGGACTGACTCCAAGCAAAGAAGTGGGACAGAGCAAAGACTGGAGTTGGACCCGGATCTGATCTTAAATTTGGCATTTACCAGCGGAGTGACCTTGGCTGAGTTATTGGATCACACACAGACTCGTACACATACCTCAGAGCCCTGTGGCTCCTCCTCCTGACTAACGGTGCTGCGGGCCCTGAACCACACTGCTCAGGCACCTTGGCTGGCATCTCTGCTTGGCATCTCTGGCTTCTTGGCATCCCCTTTGGAGCCTTGCGTCTATACTCCCCTCACACTGAGCTTTATCCATACCAAGTGGACCTCCACTTCCAGATGTGGTTGGAAGACCACACCATGGGGCTTTGGAATAGCCTCCTGAGGGGCTGGATGACACTTTTCAGAAGTTTGGGGGAGTCAAGTCCCTGCAGGCCAAGTCCTGAATCATAGGAAGTAGGAACCAGACAGATCAGCTCCTGCTACTTTCTCCCTCCATGGAATGGGGAATGACTGCTAATGAGCACAGGGTTGCTTTTCGGGTGATGAAATTGTTCTAAAATGTGATTGTATTGATGGCTGCAAACCCTGAATATACTAAAAACTACTGAGCTGTACACTTTAAGTGGGTGAATTTTATGGTGTGTGAATTATATCTCAATAAAGCTGTTATAATCGAAGCAGTGAGAAATAGGTGTTATTTTTAAAGCACACACATATATAATGAAAGATACATAGAAGATGTATATGTATATATATACATACATATAGCAAAAGGAAGGAGAGAGAAAGTAGATGTGGAAAATGCTAACAATTGTGGTGAACGTGGGTAACGAGCAACCAGTTTACATACTGGTTACAGGTGTTTATTGTACTATTCTGGTTCTATTCTTCCCACTTTTCTGCAGGTCTTTGATTTTTCAAAATAAAATGGTGGGGAAAATAAACTCACCATCTTGGACCAGGGAGAAAACCTACCCATTTGAGACTCTGTCAATGGTTCCTGCCTTCTTAGATTTTGCAAAGCTGTCAACTCTACTTCTAAATACTTGGACTCTATTAAATCAGCACTACCTGAGCCACCTGTGTCCATTCCTCACAGTTAGAAATTTCAAGCTTTCAAAACCTGATCCTCCAGCACCCACTTGCTTTGCCCTCGTATAGCTAGCAGTACTTGATAGGCAGTACTTAAGACTCTGTGAGCTCACTTAGTGAGTAGACATCCCACAGTGCCGTCCTGTGGAGTGTTTGCTGACCATGTAGGTCCCAAGGCTTCATCCTGGACCCTCTAAATAGAACCTTTCGCCCAGATGTCCACATGTTGAACTGGCTCCCAAGAGATTCTTGTTGCATGTTCATGTTGAGAAACCCTAAATGAGTAGACTGTGCATGCCTCAGCATGCTTTTCACCTCTACCTGGCTGCTGGTTTTGAGGATTACATAGCACAGCTTCTGGGTCAGAAAAGACAGCTATGGATGTGACTGACAGGTGTGAAATGGAGTCACCCCCATCTCCCCAGAAACAGACACTGTAGATGTCCACAGAGACCCAACTGATGTCACATAGCTACCAAACCCGACAAGCCCCTTGTCAGAAGAGATTCCTCTCAACAATGCCTCCTTAGGAAGGAAGTTTTGGGCTTGTCCCTTGGGTCCCCAGTACATGCCTATGGAACAGCAAGAGCCTCGAGCTGGCAACAATCCTGATTTTGTTCCCCTGACTTTGGCCAAGAATGGTCCCGGGAGATGCCTTTGGGTCACTGCTTGCACTTCCTCCTATGCATCCCCTGCCCATCATCAGACAGATGACTCAGCTGCATGAGGCTGCCTGGATTAGTAAGAACCAGGTTTCAGAGGGATCCCGAGTAAGGACATCTACAGAAGGGCTCGCTTCCCTACTATCCTAGTGCTTTTGAATGAGGTCAGTCCTATTGTTCATTTTGTCAAGGTACTTCCTTTTCATACCTACCTCCAACTGTGAGTTTTATTAGTAATCTGAAATATTATCTGTGATTATCTGTAGGCCTTTGGCAAGGGTGGGGAAAAGTAACCTCATTTAAATCCTCTATTTTTAAACATTTAGAAAATGTGTTCCACTCAGAAGGATTTCAAGTCCTGCTCCACTGAATTAGAAGATGAATCTTGGCAGGTGAAAGACATTTCAGTCCATTTACAAAGTTTTGTTAATTTGCTGTCGAGCTGTATACATTTTTTAACAGCCAAGTAAAACCCCAAGCCAGTTGTCACTGCCTGGGCTGACATTTTGAAAGCAGGGAGAGATCTTCCCAGTCTGAATGAGGCCATACTCCTGGGTTGAAGAAGGTCAGGTGCTTCGCTTGAATAATTTTACAAAGCTTATTTGAAGTGAAAGATTTAAAACTGTAAGTGACTGCTAGTTTACTGGTATCATTAGATGGCACCAATCCAGATGTTTGCCTGACTTCAGCTGACTTATCCCGCTGCCCTGAGTTCTGTCAGGCAGTCCAGGGATACGCTCTCCTTGATGCTCCACCTCAGCAGAGGCTGGTGTTAAATGCCTCCAGCAGGCACCTGGTTCTGAAGGACAGACCTCTAGTGGAGAGGCAGGGTGGGGTGTAGTTCAGGGCCCTGCCCCTGGCTGGGGAATAGCCAGGCAGGTGATGGCTGGATCCAGTTCCTTGAGTCTTGGCCACATTAGTGGGAGACAGAAATCTGGAGACAGCTTTCTCCCTTCCCCAGCTGGCTCCTGAGGGGGGGTCCGCAGCCTGAAGAATTGGAGAAAGGCAGTTGGGATATTCAAATACAGTCAAATTTAGGGAAAATTGGATATTGGCAAAACATTGAGAGAAGCTCCCCAAATCAAATCCTTGGGGATGTGCATAGAATCAACCCCACTAGCTCCCCAGTACCTTCTTAACAGAGCCAACCTTATCATGGAAGCCTTCAAGACTCCCACTGCCCTTCTGATTTTTGCCCTTGCCTCCTGCATCCTCCTCATGGCCTATCCCTGGCTCAAAGTACTTCCTTTGCCTGGAATATTTTGGAAATGTTCTCTTCCAAGCTACATGAGTTCTGAGGCCAACTTAGATGTGACTTCTCCCAGGAAGCCTGTCGTAATTGCTATATGGAGTCATTGTATCTTCCTCCTTTGAATTCTTGTAATAAATCACTTCTCTCCATCCCTCTTTCTCTTCTCCTGATATTAAATTTTAACTGAGTGCTTCTGGTTTTTATTTTTTAATTCTGACAACTCCATCCCAGTTTATCTGTATATAGGTTATATATTCTCTACTAGAATCAGAGATAACATACTATTTAAAAGCATTGCAGTAGCTTTGTACTTAGACATGGATTGAAATCCTGACTCCACTACTTAGTGACTGGGCTTTGGGTATAACTTCATTTTCTGTCTCAGTTTCTTTTATTATAAAATGGAGTGTTATGGACTGAATATTTGTACCCCTCTCCATTCATATGTTGAAGCCCTTGTGCCCAGTGTGACGCTATTAGGAGGTGGGATCTTTGGGAGGTAATTAGATTAGATGAGGTCATAAGGATGGGCCTTCATGATGGGATTGGTGCTCTTCCCAGAGAAACCAGAGACCTTTCTCACTCTCTGTCCCCCATAGGAGGACACAGCAAGAAGATGGCCATCTGAAAGTCAGTTAGCAAGGAACCAGCACCTTGATCTTGAACTTTCCAGGCTCTAGAGCAGTGGGAAAACCTGTCTATTGTTTAAGCCACTAAGTCAATGTTATAGCAGACAGAGCTACTAATATAGGACAGCAATAAAAGTCCTGACTGCCTGGGGTTGTTGTGAGGCTTCTGAAAGATAGAAATATGCTTATGAAGATTTAGACCATGAAGTCACACAGTACATGCCTGTGTGTGTTGTGATCTCCTTAAAGCACAGACCAAGCTTAGTAACTTTGCTTCCATCTCACAGTGCCTTTCAGTGTGCCTTGTCCTCAGCAAATACTCAGTGACAGTGTGCTAAATCAAACAGTGAATCATCAATTGATGATAAAGGTAAGAAATGATGCCCTCGTATGTTCTTCACCATGGAAGATATGCCTTCTCCACAGAAATTCCACAGCTAATCCTAAATTCTTTACTCTAGCTGTAAGCACATCTGACTTCTGATAATCAAAAACAAAAGCTCTCAGTGGAGATCCCCCTCCATTTTTTTTCCAGGAAGTACTTGGACAGTGACCCAGGCCAATTATTAAGAATTTGGAAAATGGGGCGCCTGGGTGGCTTAGTCGGTTAAGCGTCCGACTTTCGCTTAGGTCATGATCTCGCGGTTTGTGGGTTCGAGCCCCGCGTCGGGCTCTGTGCTGACTGCCAGCTCGGAGCCTGGAGCCTGTTTCAGTCTGTGACTCCCTCTCTCTCTGACCCTCCCCTGTTCACGCTGTCTCTCTCTCTCCTAGAAATAAATAAAACATTAAAAAAAAAAAGAATTTGGAAAAGATCAAGAAAGAGCATAGAGATGTGTATTGGTTGATTTGCTACTCAGTTTGGAGCATGTATGTGCCAGTTTCTTGCACATTTGTTATCTCAATCTTGAAAACCAGGTCATTATTTACATTTTTTTTTTCCGGAAAGGAACTAGAGCTTCAAAAGCTAAGCAAGCTATCCAAGGTCACCCAGATAGAAAGAGGCAGGCTTGCATTTGGTTACTACTGAGGCAATTCTAAAAACCTTGCTCTGCCTTTAGTGTGGGACCCTGGGTCAGTGACAGGGTCAGCATTGGCCTCCTGATTAGCTGACCCAGTTTGGAGCGGAGTGAACCAGACAGAGACTGAAACAGCACGGAGTTGCTTAAATAAATAGACACCAGGTTGGTGAGGCTCAGGATCCAGTGGAAGCCGGGAACAGTAATGGGGTGCAGTCAGTACCAAGGACAGCTTCCTACCAAGTACATGTAGACAAGCTGCTGTCTCCTGATGCTGACCTGCGGCAACTCCTCCAGATAACTGTCTTGAGTGCAATTAAAGAGATTGGTCTGGAAACCCAGCTCCAGTCTTCCTGGGGAGTTAACTGATCAAGTATCATCCAAAACTGCTGATGTCTGTAGTGAAGAGCTGACAGTGGGTATGGGGCTTGGCTGGGCTATTTGGAACAGGCAGGCTGGTGGAGATGTTCTTGCACATAGGTCCCTGGACAATTCCTCACTGGGTTCCACCTCCTCCAGGGCCCAGAACGCCCTTGGTGCAGGCAGAGATCTCACCTGAGAGCCACTTCGCCAAGATCTTAGCCATATAGTAGCAAGTGGTCCTAGGAAATGATAAATTTTGATGCAAAAGATGGAATAAATGACAAGAGTCTTTAAATTCCCCAAACTGAAAAATAGCATCTGGCTACAGCTCTTTAAACAGCATTCCCAAGCCTTCCCTCAAATACCCACAAAGTTTGGAAAAAGACAGCCTGTCACAGTAGCATTGAAAACTAAGATTGATAATATTCAAGGGGAGGCTAAAATCTATCCTTCTCTAGAAAGCAGATGGAACTCAAACAGAAAAATGTACCAGACTTTCCAAATGGAAAAGCAGATCTCTGACCGCTCTCACATGTCACACACACACCACACAAACATCACACATACTACACACATCATACACCACATACGTCACATACCACACATATACTCCACGTGCATCACACACAAATATACTATGCATACACACTACACATGCTATACACACCACACACATCACACATACATACTACATGTGTCACACACACCACACACACTACACACACACCCACATCACACACATATTACAATGCACATGTCACACATATCACACACAATGTACACACCCACATCAAAACACTCTCAACACCCCACCACCACACACATAACCCAGATACGCACCACACAAACATCACACACACATTACACACACCCTACACAAAGTGAGGAGTGGGCTTTAGAGACCACTTTCAGGTATCGCATTTAGGCATTGCTTAGGATTATTACAGAGCAAATTCGTTCAATTTAAAATCCTTCGGCAGCAAGCTCATCTGTGCTCAGCGCTTAGCTGGAACTCCAGCTGAAAACAAGGCCATCCACCCATGGCTTCTCTTGTTGTCTGAGTTGTACACTGACAGGTGTTTGGAGTGTGCACACTGAAGCTGGATGGAACTGCTTCCTGAGGCCAAGCATGTTTGCACAGGCCTAAATAAGTGCAGCTACTGGCTTTTTGGATTTTTCCACTCCATTAGCTGGCTCTTCCAGCTCCCTGAAGGAAAGGCTTGGGTTTCCTGGAGATACTGACATGGAAGAAAATCAAGATGTGAGATGTGGCCCTGGAAGCAATCCCCTGGGAAGGCCAGGATGCCATGGAGCTACCCATCCTGAGACCAGGATGCAAGGCTGTGAGGGGGCACCTGCTGCGTGTGGCCAGGCTCCTTCTCAGGCAGCACATCACATGCTGTAATAGAAATTCTCGTGTTTCTGAAGGGCTTCTGAGATGGCTCCTACCATGCTGGTATGAGAGGGCTGCCCTGTAGGAATAGAGAGAAGGAGGGACCACAGTGGAGGGGGGCGGGGGGCTGGGCCTGTGGGAGTATGTTAGAGCCACCGTCCCCACACCTCACTCGTGGTTGCTGTGGCGTCCAGTGGCCTCGCAGAACAGCAAAAGGAGCACATGGTGTCCTGGCATCGGGGTGTTTGGGTGGCAGCTACGGTCTTTGCATCATCTTAGTAACTAGTACTTCCTGGGAGGTAAGTAAGAAGTTGTGTTCTCATTATATGGATGAGGAGTGCAGAGAAGTGTGGGGGCTCTCAAACAGTTGGAAGTCCAAATAAATTGAGTAAAGATGGCTCATTCCTCTAGGAAAATGTGGGCAGGTGCAGTTCTGCTCATCTGTGGTGGCTGTGGACCCTCAGAGAAGGCCTGCTAAGGTTAGGAAAGGAGAGGCCCTTCCTCCTCTCCCTTGGAACTCTCTTCCCTTTCCCTGGTGTCCACCCCATCCCCTTTGAGGAAAGTCAAAACCAATGGTCAACACCAAGAGACCTGTTGGGCCACGGTTCTAGGGATCGGAAGCTATAGTGTCAGGATGAAGGCATTTGAAGCTTTTCTTTTGTACCCTCACCTGGCACTGTCACCTGGAAGGACTTCCTCTCTTAAAATGGTCCCCTTCTGGATTGCTTCTTTACTCCTAGGCCTTCCTTTGGTTGGGACCAGAGGCCTACCTCTTCTTTAGAGAGACAGGAAGAGACCAGCTGGTGACCCAGAGGACGAGTGTGTAGATCAACAGGGGGCCCTCACAGTTCTGGTGACCTAGCCAAGCGCACTAGAGTTGGGGACCAGAGAGGAACCTCTACTGCAGCCAGTTTCCTCTGCCTTCCAATGACAGCAGAGATACCTGACATTTCTTATGAGGGAGTATCTGTAAGCCTGGGTGCTGAGTCTTTTCCTGGGTTTGCCATGTAAATCCTCAGGGCCATCCTCTGGGGTGGGGCCTCGGGTAGTGAGGGCCGGGACCCTGGCCCTCCCAGCTCTGCGGCTCATTTGTCCTCATGCCAGGTAACTTCAGCTCATCATCATCCAAGCCTCAGGACTACCTGTGGCTCAGGTTCATCATTTCTATTTTAAAGATCAGGAAACTGATAGTCAAGGGAGTCCCGGGATGTACCAGGAGCCTCATGGGCAGTAAGTGGCTGAGTGAGAACTCCAGTGGGGTGGGGCCGCCTCCAAAGCTCACACTCCTTTGTCCTCAGTCCATCTCCCATTCAGCCTAGTGCTCATTTCGCCTCTGCCAACAGCAATCCCGGCTGCTCTGGGGCACCAGCGTGGCTTCTCGGGGGCAGGAGGGCACTCATTACGGCTGGTTAATGCCATTCTGGCTTGGTGGCCCCTGGGATCCTCCTGTACCACTCTGTGCAAATCTTGGCATGTGAATTGACCTAAACCTCAGTCTCCTTATCAATAAACACTCCAATCAATAAACACACACACTAAATAAGATAATGTATGTAAAGCACTTACTCCAGCATCTAATATGTAGTAGGCACTCAATGTCTTCGGCTGCTGGTACAGGGGTTATTGTTACTACTGCTGCTGCTGTTAACAGCCCTATGGATCCAGCATGGCCTGGCCTAGCCAGCTGGATGTGGATACCAAGAAGCCCACTACTATATCTCCAACACATTTTTACTGAACTGGACAGCTTGGTGATGTGAAGAAATCACATCCCAGAAATCAGAGTTTCTAGCTAACCTGTAAGCTATAAAGATTTTAAAAGGTTAAAAGGCAGGGAGAGAGGGAAAATGTCTATTTCTGTGCCTCGAGACAGACGGCCTTAGAAAGTAACAGGTCCTCTTCAAAGTGCTCTTTGAAAATAAGTTTCCTATTTTAGCTTAATGACATTCCAGACCGAGCCAAATGATTAAATATTGAAACAGGACCGGCGATCTTGAGTTTCATCCGGCTGATCAATCTAAGGTGAAGCAGCCTAAGAAAATGCAAATGTCAAATTACCAAATCCAAGTGAATGTCACGCCTTTGTCAAATGTCACAGGAGCTACCTAGGGCATTTGTATGTTATTTTGGCCCCAAAGGTAAGATGCAAAGGGAAACGATCAGGATTCCCGCCTCCCCCCTGCCCCCAGTTCTGCCAGGAAGGCTGGTGCTGCTGGAAAGGTCACCCATGCTAGCTAACACCATAGGCCATGTAGGATCAGAGCCTCAGTGAGCCAAGCAAGAGTAACAGACACAACTCATGCCTGGGCTTCTCCTGTGAACCTGAAGCCAATACCTGGCAGGTGTCAGAAGACACAGGGCCTACAGGAGAGGAACTCACGGTGGGGATTCACAGCTGGCCTCTGTGGTTCGGATCCTAGACCCATTGGTTTTAAGACCTGGGGTTGACAGACCAGGAGAGCTAAGATAGCATCGCCACCAAAGCACACAGTGAACAATACTACAGCAATTGTTCACAGACAAAAGACTGAAAAAGCCTGAGTGTCCATGGACTTAATGGTCTGCTTAAATAAATCATGACACAGCTTTTCAATAGAATCTCTTGCAAAGGGAGATTTTTTTCCACTAAATACCCTTTTGTATTGCTTCAATTTTTTAAGTTTATTTATTTTGAGAGAGTGTGTGTGTGCACAAAGAGGGGAGGGGCAGAGAGAGAGAGGGAGAGAGAATCCCAAGCAGGCTACATGCCATAAGCACAGAACCCAATGCAGGGCTTAAACTCACAAATTGTAAGATCATGACCTAAGCCAAGGTCAAGAGTTGGATGCTTAACCGACTGTATCACCCAGACACCTCTGTATTGTTTCAATTTTTTAAAAAATGTGTGTATATCACCTTTAAAAATATTAAAATAAAAAATAATTAAGATTCACAAACAAACCAAAAACATAGTTGAAAGAATTGGTCTTTCTAAAAGACTCTTCACCATACCCTTGGCCTGGCCAGTGTCTAATGTCAAAACAGCTGCTTTATGTGGAGAGTTGAATCCAAATAAGAAGCATGGTTTTGGGATTATGTTATTCACATTGTGAAATTAACTTGCCAAAATAGTTGCCCCAGTTGCCCCGTTTGGACATAATTTTTTGTGGACTCCAATATCATCTTTTCAAAATCAAGTCACATCCCTACTTAAATCCTTCCCACAGCGCCCCTTTCCCTGGAAGCAAATTCAGAACCTCTGCTCACCAGATAAGCCCCTCTATGACTTGACCTTTAATAGGGTTCCTAACTCTCTCTCTTGCCATTTCCCCCCTTAGTGCCCAGCACCCTGCTCAGCCAACATGTATTTGGTAGATGAATTAATGAATGGACAGAATTCACCTATTATAGTTGATTTTCCTCCAGTCACCTAGAACAACTACCCTCTGTTCTTTACAGGAGCCATACATTGCACTCTTTCTACTTAGGATTCCTTTCCAGGCCCTTCCTTCTCCACTCAGCAATATCCTAATTCATCTTTTTGAGCCCCATTCCAGTGCTGCCTGCTGTGGGATTTTCCCCCCTTTTATCTCCATATAGCTCCAGACTCGGCACTGAGCACACGGCTGGGACCGAAGGGTTTGTAGACTGTGTGTTTGTAGTGCCTCCGAGATTTGATGGGGCCATCTTCTGCCTGCTCTCCTTATCCTCTGCATTTCACCTGTTTGAATCATTGGTCAATTAACCAAAGACCCTGGCAGTGAGACAACCAGGGCTTTCTTCTGACTTTTCCCAAGATAAAAAAAAGAAGCATTTATATTAAAACTTGATCAAATGGCACACAGCCAGGCTGCCCACTGGAGCCAGGAAGTGTCATCTGCCCTGAAGGTACATCTGAAGTGAGGTCCCTGGCATCAACTGGAAGACAGTGGTCCATTTGGACCAGCAGTGTTTTTTTTTCCTCCTGCCTAAATCCACATATTTTCACAGAAGACTAGTGAGGACTAGTAGTCAGAGTTTGGTGGCCTTGGATTTCTTATTTCTTACTTCTCAACTAGCTGCCCTGCTTGGAATGGGAAAAGACAAATTTGATACTGCTCAGCTTATGGAAGAGCAAATCTTTGACATGGAAGAGGAAAAACAGGACAGCACTTCTAATTTGGCTGAGGAACAAGGGGACTCAGCACATAGGAGATCTATGTGTTAGTGACATGTTTGGGCTGGCTTAGATCCTGGTCACTTTTTCTGGGCCCCCAAATTAGGAATTATTCTCCTTTCTTTGCCTCCTGGTAAAGTAACAGGACAGAGCTGAGGAGCAAGTCCGAAAAGAAATGGTATGTCTTGGGTGAAAGAGGCCAAGGTGGGTGGTCAAGGTGGGTGGTGGGCAAGGCAGTGGGGCCCAGTGGTGCCTGAATTAACCCAGTGCTCAGAGGTAGGCAAGGCACCAGAGCCCAGCGGTGCCTGAGTTAACCCAGTGCTCAGACGTAGACCTGGAAGGGAGGGTGTCTTCCAAAAATTTTTCTTTTGAAATAATTATAAATTCATGGGAAGTTGCAAAAAGAAGTGAAATAAGGGCCCTCGTTCTCTTCCATTTTCCCCAATACTGATGTCTTACACATGATAATACAATAGCACAAGCAGGAAATTGACCCTGGAACAGCCCACAGAGCATTTCTGGGTTACACCCATTTTACAAGCACTCATTACTGTGCGTGTGTGTGGGCAGTTCTATGCAATTGTATCTCACATGTGGACTTGTGTTGCCACCATCACAATCGAGACCCAGAATCCTTCATGATCACAAGGCTTCCTGCAGTCACACCTTTAGAACCCTTCCTACCCACTCCCTAACTCCCAGCAACCACTAATCTGTTGTCCATGCTCGTAATTTTGCTATTTAAGAAAGTGATATGGGTGGAATCATACAGGATTTGGCCTTTCAAGGTTGTTTTTTCACTCAGCATTAACAAGAATGGAATATTTTTGCAGAAACCAATACTCCATACCAATGAACACAAATCCGACTCTTCAAGCTTTACCATGTGGCTGTTTAACTTAAGGAAAACCTTCAGTAGAGAGGAGGTGGCCAACCTGCAGGCCAACCCCCCCTTGGTTGGTGAGCTTACATGGTAAAGAAAGAGGAAGGGGGATGAAGACACCAACGATGATGATGGTGAAGATGGCGAGCGTGATGAGGAAGGCAATGCTGATAAGGATAATGACGATAGAGATGACTGGGGCATCATACTGAAAATGGAGAAGGCAATGATGGCGGGCGAGGGTCACAGCAGTGACAGTTATGCTGACAATGACCCTGGTGATGGTCACAACGCTGAAGACAGAGTGAATGAACACACTGATGGAAGGGCAAGGGTGTAGCTGGTAGAGTGATGCTAAGGGAACTGATAATGGCCGTGATGAGAAGACTTTAGAGTTTATAAGACGCTGTGATTTACATTGCCGTATCCTCTAAACAACGTGATACACCAGAGAGAGTAATTTCATTTGTAGGTGGGGAAATTGAGGCAAGAATAAGAGAGTTGTTCAAGGCTTGTAAGGGATAGAATGAGGTCTTTGCTACTTTCTGACCCCAGATGCTGGATTATGTTTCCTGCATCTTTTGCATCACGCATTCCAATGGTCACTAATAAGGAACATGAGCCCTATCTTGACAGGGTATCTTACTTCTCCTGAGTTTCATTATAACCATTTTTGGTAAGCAGGATGGTTATCCTTGCAACACTTGAAATTAACATGACAGCCAAAGGAGAGGGAATTCTTGGTCATTCCTGGGAAACCGCTTTAACTCGTCTAGATCTCTTCCAGTCTATGTCCTGCTTGTGAGAACCACAGAACTACAACCAAGCGTCTGCTTTGATAGTAGTTATGATGCACCATGCAAGGGTAGGCTTGGGGCATGTAGGATTCCCCTGTCCCTCACAGGCATCACAGCATAGCTCCACCTCTGCCAATGTTGCACAAAACTCCAAGTCCCTGCTTCTGTGAAATCCAATCTAAAGGACATAGCTAATCTCATGTCTACTTGAAGACCAAGAGGAAAGTACCATCACCTAGACCCAGAAGTGCACCGAGGCCAAAACAGTTCACACCCCCCCCAGCACCCCCCCACACACACACAGCAGAAAGAAGAAATCATCAAGCATTGTGGCAATTTGTTTCCACAACAAGGAGACCAAGGAGGAAGAGGAGTTATTGGAGGCAGAGGAGCTGGAAGAAAAGCTGGTCACGTACTCCAGCCATTAGCGTGGCTCCAGATAGAAACAGGATGGGTGTGACTATATGTCCAACATACTGAACGGTTTTTTGTTTTTTTTTAATTATTTCTAGGAGAGAGAGAGACAGCGTGAGCAGGGGAGGGTCAGAGAGAGAGGGAGACACAGAATCTGAAACAGGCTCCAGGCTCTGAGCTGGCAGTCAGCACAGAGCCCGACGCGGGGCTCGAACCCACAACCGCGAGATCATGACCTAAGCGAAAGTCGGACGCGTAACCGACTAAGCCACCCGGGCGCCCCTATACTGAACGGTTTTTAAAGCAGGTTCAGATCATATCTGTAGCATTGGTCTCAGCCTTTCTGTTTTCCATTTTTAGTCCTCAGTTTGAAGGCTGCCCTTCATAACTTATTAATGCAGCCAAGTAGAGTTCGGTTGTTTGAATTAGGTCTGTGTCCTCAAAATTCGGTAGAGAGGACAGAGGTGGCCAGAAATGGAAAATAAAATATGGCCAGAGGCAGATGGCAGAAAGTGAAGTTGGTCTGCACACCACTGGCCCTCAGGGGTGGCAGCAACGGGGAATCAAATGGGCCACCCAGCTCCTGGACATGCAGGATGATGGGGGTCCTCGGGGGCAGCCTCGTGAGATAGGCAGGAAACCCATTTGAGGAAATCCTGCCACTTGTCCCTCGGCCACCCCTCCTGATCAGAGACAGGATATCATTTCATCTGTAAATATGTCAGCATGTATCTCCCAAAGTTAAGAACTCCTTTCCACCCCAGATAACTATTATGTCCTGCTCAATGCACATGCTGGTACCTCACAACATTTCACGGTCCTGAGCTCATCCGAGGAGGGAGGGTTGCATGTCAGAGCTGGATCTGAACTGGATTTCAGGGGTCCACGGGGACTTTGTGTTTCAGATCTTGAGGCATATTCATGAACAAGAATTTACAATAGTTCCATTATTATCAAATATCCAGTCAATGTTTACATTTCTTGGCTTGTCATAATTAAAAAAAAATTTACAATTTGACTTGAACTCCAAATAAGTTCTGTGCATTATAATTGGTAGGTGCCTCCGCCATCTGGCCTTCCCCCTTACAATTACTTTGTTGAAGAGCTCATTCATGTGATTTGTCCTAGAGAGTTTCCCATCATCTGGGTTTTGCTAATCGAATCCCTGTAGCTTCAGAAACTTGTTTTTTTCCTGTTAAATTGGTAGTTAGAATTAGAACTTTTGTCAGATTCTGGTTTGATTCTGTTTGGGGATTTTTGTTTTGTTTTGTTTTTTGGGGTTTTTTTTGGCAAGACTGTTTCACTGGGAGTATTGTGTGTTTCCCTTAAAAGCACATAATGGTGGCTTTCTCCCTTGTCATAATGTTAGCCATCACTGAGAATCATTTGTTCTTCTTTGAAAGGATAGGTTCATGAAAGACATGAGAAGTAGAAGAAAAGGCAGTCCAGGCAAAGTCAGAAGGAAACGTGCATGGTCTGCAAGGGGGGTTAGGAGGCTCAGTATGGTTGGAACAGAGAACACAAGACAAGGATGGAGCTCAGAGGGCCTGACCCAAGAGCCTCCAGGATCTGGGCTTTATCTTACTGGGGTGAGGGGGGACGTGAGTGGCCATAGGCGTTATCCCAACATGGAAAGAGAACGGGTCAGTCAACTCTGCTGTTAAGGCAGCAGTGGGTCATCCCCGGTTCAGCTGTCTTCACCTGGATCACCCTCTGGATGGTGGGGAGACTGGCCATCTTCTTACTAGCCCAGGGCAGTTCTTGGTAGAACCCAGTCCTCTCAAAAGCACTTTGTGTCTTTGAGTCTACCTCAGTGCACTCGTGGTGCAGTACAAAACTACCAGAGGCTAGATGGCTTAACCAACAAATTTATTCTCTCAAAGTTCTAAAAGCAAGGGATCTAAAATCAAAGCGTGGGCTGGCCCATGCTCCTTAGAAGTTTCTAGAGGAGGATCTATCCCTCTCTCATTCAGCTTCTGGTAGCCCTAGGCATCCCTTGGCTTGTGGCCCCATCAGTCCAATCTCTGCGTCTGTCCCCACACGGCCACTGTTGACCAAGATGAAGAGGCTGTAAAGCAACAAGAAGGGATTATATGGGGTCTTAGAGATTGCAATCCGGGAGCCACAGAGTGGACAGAGATTGAAATTATGCTCTGAATTGCAAGTGGGGAATGCAGGATTAGAAAGGCAAAAAACCCACAAGGTTACATAACTTGTTTTGAAGGAATTGCGATTGGTGCTGGCAGAGTTAGACTATGTAATACGCGGTTGGCTACTCAGCTAACAGATGCTACGTTCTCGCAGTCTCAGTCGAAGGAGAAGGACGTGTTCCAGGAGGTGGGCGACGTACACGTCGGAGGTGCAAATGAGGTCAAGCTGCAATTGAGAAAAGTCAGAAGTCCGCAGTGCTCCAAAAATCGAAACTGGAGAAGTGCATGGGCTTGGTTTGCTCAGTGTCTTCCTGGCCCTTGTTTTGCATGACTCTTCCCAGTGCTTACTTCACTTCTGGAATTTGCTTCCGCGTGGTCTTCCCTCTGCAAATCTCTGTGGGTTCACAGGGCGTTCTCTTCTCTGTGTCTGTGCTCAGCGCTTCCCTGTGGCTCTTCCCTTCTTGCAGGGACGCTGGTCAGGGTTCGATTCCACCCTACTCCAGTAGGACTTCAGTATAACTTGCCGTCCAGCGGTACACATGCCAAGCCGACTAGCTTGGGGATGCAACACATTCCTGAAAAGACAGAAAATTAGGAGAGTCCATTATGGTTGCAGAAAGACAGCTGCTTCCTTAGAATTAGATTCTCACCAAAATACACAATGAAGAAGCTGAATGTGCTTGAATGACAGTTGGGAGAAGGAGAGCCTGTGATGTCCTGTGGGCATAGTGCGGGGCCAGCAGCCTGGCTGACCGCTAACCAGTAGCCTGGCCTTTGGGGAGCCCTCTTCCCCTCTGGCCTCAGGCCTCCCAGAAATGTGGGGGGTTCAAGCGGACAGCTAGAAAGGCTTGTCGCAAGTCAAACAGGAGACTGGAGCCCCTTTTAAATTAATCACGATTACCATGCAGGATGAAAGACGATGTCCCTAACTGTCAAGTCTGAAATGCCAAGAGGGAAAGACGGCAGACCCTTCAGCCCCAGAGCCCCCTCAGCTAATACCCAGGGCATGTGCTCCTAGCCTCGGCCCTCGAGCTGTTGAGCCGCTCCCCCTGGAGTTTGCCCACCCCCTGTTCCTCTGCATGTGAGTCCTTCCCGCTCTGAAATCACCCCCACCACCTACCGGGGCTCTCTGAATGCACATGACAGAGCCCTAGTCCATCCAGGCTGATGTCAGGGCTCTTTCAAACATTTGGAGGCACACACGTGTGAGTACATAAGTATACAATCCTGCCATTTGTCATTTTAAGTGCCTGGGAACTTCCGGGCTGTTTTAGTCGGGGAGCAGTCTGGCGTCTGTCCACAATGATCCCAGTATGACGTCCTAGCAAACCCCAATGGAATCAGGATGCCTCATTTCCCTAAGTTCTTGTCACCCCGAACCCCTTCCCTCATTTAATGAGCACGTATTTATTGTGCTGCTGGGCATACAGGACCTCACTTAATCCTGTCAATAATTTTAATAGCAATAATAGCTAACATTTGCTGAGTGCTAAGTCTGTGCCCTGTGTCCTTTACTGTATGTTTTATAAAATATTTCCTTTTTTAAATAGACTTGATTTTTCAGAACAGTTTTAGGTTTTAGCAAAATTGAGTGAAAGGTTCAGAGAGTTCCCATACCCTCCCTGTCCCCACCCGGACTCCCCTACCATCTACACTCGCATCTACACTCACACCAGAGTGGTAGAGTGGTACATTTGTTACAACTGAGAAACCTACACTGATACATCATAATCACCCCCAAGCCTCCCTTAAGAGCAGGGGATGTGGTCCCATTTCACAGACGGGAACACTCAGTTCAGCATAGGTCCAAGCAGAGGCCACAGCCTTGTGTCTCCGGCTGGAGAGACTGGGTCTTTCTCTGCTGTGCTGCATTGTCCTGTGAGTTGGGTATTGTCCCCATTATGTAGAAAGGGAGACAAGGCTCAGTGTTAATCGTCATCCAACAAATGAGGACCCGAGCTGGTTTCTAATCCAACCTGTCGGACCACAGAGCTCTTTCTTGATGCCAGCTTGCTGTCCCCTCTACCCATCTGCACACAGCCGACCTTGGGGCGTGATGTCAGAGCTCAGAGACCTCCTCCAGGTGGGCTGTTAATCTCTTAATCCTAAACTGGGTTTCTCAACTGTGATGCACTTGGGGCCAGAAGCTTCCTGGCTTTGGGTCGTCTGTGCATTGTCAGCAGCATTCCTGTCCTTCATACCCCTTCCCAACTTGTGATAACCAGAAATATCCCCTGGGAAGCAAAATCAGCCTTTGTTGAGAACCATTGTTCTAAACTGAGGAGTCTACTTTGTTCTCCTTATGCTTAGCTCCCAGGAGAGAGGACACGAAGTGCATTGATCGGCCCTGACCCAGGGCTCTCAGACACTAATGGGAACATACATCATCCGAGGATTTAATTAGAATGCAGCTTCTCACTTAGTGGTTCAGGGGTGGGACCTGAGAGTCTGCATTTCTTTTTTTTTTTTTTAATTTTTAAATGTTTATTTTTGAGAGAGAGAGAAAGAAAGGGGGCGGGCAGAAAGAGAGGGAGACACAGAATCTAAAGCAGACTCCAGGCTCCGAGCTTTCAGCACAAAGCCTGACTCGGGATTCAAACCCACGAACTGTGAGATCGCGACCTGAGCTGAAGTCAGACGCTCGACCCACGGAGCCACCCAGGCACCCCGAGACTCTGCATTTCTCACCTGCTTCCAGGTGATGCTGAGTCTGCCGTCCAGAGATCACACATGGAACACAAAGGCCTTAGCAGTAACTTAGACGATCATTAAAACAAGGCTGCCTTACCTCTCTGAGTGGGATCCACGCAGGAGATGGGGCCAAGCCGGACAAGAGGCTGCTGCAGGAGCTCCCAGGAGGGTAGCGGGGCAAGGCTGGGCACACTGGCCACACACACTCAGAGGTGCGGGGATTTGGGGTCTGCTCCTGGCCTGACGGAGGTGCTCATGGGAGTCACCTGCTGGCCCTAGGGGCACGCTGTCCTCACCGGAAACCAGATGCCTTCTGCTCGGCCCTCAACGTTCTGGTGTGGGTCACTCAGGTTCGCGTGCTTCTTTCCTGGGACTCTGTGCAGCCTGGGAGCCAGAACCACGCCTGTCTCCTCCTGTAGTTCAGAGGGCGCCTCCCAGGAAGGTTTGTCACACGCCATTCTTGCCGCTGCAGAAGGGCGAGCGCTTCAGCAGACCTGGAGGACTGGCCTGTAACGGGGGCTCTAAAAGTCCTCTTGAGGCTTTGTTATTTTGGAGCCTCAAACAGAAACAAGCCGGATCATTAAGATCCACGTGTGACCAGCCTCAACTGAAATCCACCCTTTATGCAGGTCTTCTGTTCCTCCTCCAGAACTTGGATTTGCCGTCTGCTTGTTTGTTATAATGTAACAGAAAAAGAAAAGAAAAGAACAAAAGCAACAAAAAGCAAGGGGAAAGGCCAGAAGACCCATTCTCCCCAGACCTTCTGGGGACACTGAACACCTCTTACTGTTTGCTTCTTTATCCGCATGGTTGAGAATCCCCGGAGGACAGGGGGCCCAGCGAGGAGGCTTTACCCTGAAATGCCCGGGGACGTTGATCGGGGTGATGGGGACCCGTTGGATCAGAGCCCAGGTCTGGACACGTGACTGTAGCCCCCGGGGCCCCAGAGTCAGGTAGGGGCATCCCCCATCTAGAGCCTCCAGAGTAGAGGGGACAGCGGTATGCAAGGGCATCTCACTCTCCTTTTCCTTTCATTTATTGTTTATTTTATTTTATTTTTAAAGAAAGATTTTTAAAATGTTTATTTTAGAGAGAGAGAGAGAGTGCAGGGGAGAAGCAGAGAGAGAGGGACAGAGGATCCGAAGCAGGCTCTGTGCTGACAGCAGTAAGCCGGATGCGGGGCTTGAACTCACAAAGAGTCTGAGCCAAAGTCAGATGATTACCTGGCTGAGCCACCCAGGAGCCCCTATTTTTTAGAAGGAGACAAACACTTCCTAAACAGGCTTTTGGTGTAAAAAGTTCAAATAGTACAAATACAGGAAAGTCTCTCTTGAATTATTTTTCTAAATCTCTCCTCCAAGACGTTCTTCCTTCTTTGGGGCCCCCACTGCTCTCTCCAATTTCATTTCAGATTTTGTGCGGGCGCAGTGCTCACTGACAGAAGTGGTTGAAGGAGGCAGGGGCTGAGGTTTCTCTGGTTCCTCACACTCTTTCCTTCCGTCTCCCTCCTGCTGCCTGTCTCTCCTACCCCGACTCCCCTTCTCTGTCTCTGTCCCGTTAACATTCCTCCCAGGGAAAAACACGGTCCAGTGGGATATCTCGTTATCGATGCAAATTGTATAAAGGTGCAAGATGGGTTTTGACCATAATTTGTGACAGTTTAGCAATAGGGGTCTCTGGACGCATTTGGGGGAGCCTTGTTTTCTTTTTGGTTGCACAGTTGGGTTTTCTTCTCTAATGGAGATGGATTATTTATTTAATCAGGGTGTTTTTGAAATACTTTAAAACTTCTTTTATGATTTAGCATCATTTGCCTGCTAAGATCAAGTCCTCCAAAGCCGGTGTTGGGGGATGTGTCAACCCATCGGTCCGTGCCTGGGTGACTTAGGTGTCATGCGCCAGGCACAGTGGGGACCACAGGTTCAGGAGGGGATGTGGGCACAAGGCGGGTTCACCCGTTTCCCAGGTGGGGGTGACAGCAACGAGGGAGGGGAACCAACAAGGCTGCTGCGTGGGCCGGGCTGACGGTCGGTGGCATCCCGCGTGTCCCCAGGCCGAGGCGAAGGCTGGGCGGACGAGCAGCAAACCTCTGCACCTGAAACCCTGAGCTCTGGCTCTCAGTGTCCAGCTCTGCCTTAGCCCGTGGCAAGCACTACGGTCTTTGCAGTGTCCTCATCGGTAAAATGGGTGAGTATATACACCTCCCTCAGCGATTGTAAGAATCCAGTGAGAGCCCAGTGGGAGAGGAATTGGAAAAATTAAAACCTACTCCACAGATGTAAGGAAGTAGCATTATTATTTTATTATTTTTCTATGACAGTTATGTTAGCGGGCAGTAACATACAGACTAAAACTGTAGGCTTCAGGGAGAGACAAATGACGTTTTCAGTCCCCAGATTCAGCACTTCTTAGCTCTGTGAGCTTGGGCACTTAACCAACCTCTTTGTACCTCAGTTTTCCATTGGCAGAATTGAATGTTTTTTTCTTTTGTTTGTTTGTTTGTTTGTTTTTTTATTTCTAGGAGAGAGAGAGACGGCGTGGGCAGGGGAGGGTCAGAGAGAGAGGGAGTCACAGACTGAAACAGGCTCCAGGCTCTGATCTGGGAGTCAGCACAGAGCCCGACGTGGGGCTCGAACCCAGGAACCGCGAGATCATGATCTAAGCGAAAGTCAGACGCTTAACCGACTAAGCCACCCAGGCGCCCCTGGAATTGAATGTTTTGATTAGCATGATATTCATATTGCATATTTTAACAATTTTTAATTATTTTTAATGTTTATTTTTGAGAGAGAGAAAGAGAGAGAGAGCGTGAGTGGGGGAGGTGCAGAGAAAGAGGGGGACAGAGGATTCGAAGGTGGCTCTGAGCTGTCAGTGCAGAGGCCGGGCATGGAGCTTGAACTCACGAATCGTGAAATCATGACCTGAGCCACCCAGGCACCCCTCATATTGCATATTTTAAGAATCAATTGCACTAAGGATATAATTTATGTAAAACAAAGGCATCCACTTTAAGTATAAAGTTCAATGGTTTTTGACAAATATTTATACCCATGGAAGCAACACTGCCATCAATATATAGGACATTTCCGCCCTCAGAGCAGTTCCATGTCACTTTCCCCAATCAATTTCTTTCTTTCAGACCCCAGCCTCGGCCAGCCACCGATGTGCTTTCCATCAACACAGATTTGACTTGTTTTTTCTAGAGTTTCAGATAAAGAGAATCATACAGTCGTGCTCGTTGCCTTCTTTTCATTGGCATCATGTTTTTGAGATTCATCCATGTTGTTGTATAGAAAGTTAATGCCTTTCTTATTCCTTAGTAATATTCCATCGAATAAATGTCACAACGTGCTTCTCCACCTACCTGTTGATGGGTATTTACAATGTTTCTGGTTTGAGGCAAGAATAAAACTGCCAAGAACATTGTGTAAAACCGTCTGCTGGACTTATGCTTTTATTTCTTTTAGCTCAATACCTAGGAGTAGAATGGCTGGATTCTATGATAAATGTATTTTCAACTTTTTAAGGAGCCTGCTAAATTGTGCCCCAAAGCGGATGTATCATCTTCCATTCCCACCCGCGACGTAGGAGAGCTCTACGTGTTCCAAACCCTTGGCAACACTTGATAGGATAGTCTTCCTTCTTGCATTATATGAAGTGTAAAGTGGTCCTTCACTGCGATTTAGTTTGCATTTCCCTAACAAATGCTATGGATCCTGTTTCATGGTTTATGAGCCATTCATACATCTTTTCTTGTGAAATGTCTCTTTAATCTTATGCCCATGTAAAAAAAAACTGCGGGTTGTGTTTTATTATCAATTTATAAGTGTTGTGCATACAAGAATTTTGTCAGAAATATAATCGTAGTTTTTTCCTCAATATGTGGTTTTCTTTCTTCACTTTATTTAAGATAACTTTAGAAAGGAAGAAAGAGTTTAATTTTGATGGAGTCTCTTTCATCTATTTTTTAATGGTTTGTATTGTGTGTGTGTGTGTGTGTGTGTGTGTGTGTGTGTGNTTCAAGTTTAATCTCTGTGCATGGCATGAGATAAAAGTCAGAGTTCATTTTTCCTCATATGTATATCTAAATTTTTTCCACACAATATATTGAAAAGATTATCCTTTCCTCATTGACTAACCCTGCAAACTTTGTCAGACTTCAATTGATCACATTTATACAGAAGTATTTCTGGAATCTCTATTCTATTTACACTTATGTCAATATCACAGTATATCGATTATTTGATTATTGAAGCTTTATAGTGAGCATAGCAATCAGGTGGTTAGTTCTCTGACTTTGGTCTCTTTTCTAAATATATTTTGACTATTCTAGGTCTTTCATTTTTCTAATAAATTGGAATTCCTTCAGAGAGAGATTTTTAATTATAATTCAATGTCTTTGATAGTTATAATTTACATTGCTGATATCTACAGAAATGTTGCCCAGATTTTGGTTGGGATTAGCATCTAAAGATTGATTTTTGGAGAATTAGCAGCTTAACAATATTGAGTCATCTGATCCACAAACATGATCTATTTCTCCATTTATTTAAGTTATGTGTTTAAGCCAATTGTCTTATTTTCCTCATTGATGTTTTACAATTTTTTAGTGTACAGGTCATGCACATATTTTCATAAATTCATCTCAAAGTATTTTATATTTTTTGAGACTAATACCATGTAAATGGTATTTAATTTTTTTTGAATATTTATTTTGTTTTTTTTCTTTCATAGTTTATTGTCAAGTTGGATTCCATATAACACCCAGTGCTCATCCCCACAAGTGCCCTCCTCCATGCCCATCACCCCCTTCCCCTCTCCCCCCCATCAGCCCTCAGTTTGTTCTCAGTATTCAAGAGTCTCTCATGGTTTGCCTCCCTCCTTCTCCCCCACCATTTTCCTCCTTCTTCTCCCCCATGGTCCTCCGTTAAGTTTCTCCTATCCTCCTATAAGTGGAAGCAGTATGGTATTGGCACAAAAACAGACACAGAGACAAATGGAACAGAATAGAGAACTCAGAACTGGACCCACAAATGTATGGCCAATTGATCTTTGACAAAGCAGAAAAGAGTATCCAATGGAAAAAAGACAGCCTCTTCAACAGATGGTGCTGGGAGAACTGGGCAGCAACATGCAGAAGAATGAAACTGGATCACTGTCTCACACCATGTACAAAAATAAGCTCAAAATGGATAAAGGACTGAATGTGAGATGAGAAACTATCAAAACCCTAGAGGAGATAGCAGGAAACAACCTCCTTGACCTTAACTGTAGCAACTTCTTACTTGACACATCCCCAAAAGCAAGGGAATCAAGAGCAAAAATGAACTATTGGGACCTCATCAAGATAAAAAGCTTCTTCATGGCAAGGGAAACAATCAATAAAACTAACAGGCAACCGACAGAATGGGAAAAGATAGTTGCAAATGACATATCAGATAAAGGGTTAATATCCAAAATCTATAAGGAACTCACCAAACTCCACACCCAAAAAACAAATAATCCAGTGAAGAAATGGGCAGAAGACATGAACAGACACTTCTCCAAAGAGGACATCCAGATGGCCAACAGACATATGAAACGATGCTCAGCATCCCTCCTCGTCAGGGAAATACAAATCAAAAACACACTGAGGTACCACCTCATGCCAGTCAGAGTGGCTAAAATGAACAAATCAGAAGATTTTCGATGCTGGCAAGGATGTGGAGAAATGGGCACCCTCCTACACTCTTGGTGGGAATGTAAACTGGTGCAGTCCCTCTGGAAAACAGTGTGGAGGTTCCTCAAAAAATTAACAATAGAACTCCCCTATGACCCAGCAATAGCACTGCTAGGAATTTACCCAAGGGATATAGAAATGCTGATGCATAGGAGCACATGTACCCCAATGTTCATAGCAGCGCTTTCAACAATAGCTAAATCATGGAGAGAGCCTAAGTGTCCATCAACTGATGAATGAATCAATAAGATGTGATTTATCTATATGATGGAATACTACACGGCACTGAGAAAGAATAAAATCTGGCCATTGGTAGCAACATGGATGAAACTTGAGGGTGTTATGCTGAGGGAAATAAGTCAGGCAGAGAAAGGTACTTAATTTTTAAAATATCCAGCTGTTTGTTGCTAATATATAGAATACTACTTTGTTGGTAGTATAAAAAATATAATTAATTGGAGCTCCTGGGTGGCTTAGTTGGTGAAGCATCCAACTCTTGATTTCGGCTCAGATCATGATCTCACAGTTTATGAGTTTGAGCCCCACATTAGGCTCTGAGCTGACAGTGCAGTGCCTGCTTGGGATCCTCTCTCTTTCTTTCTGCCCTTCCCCTGTGCATGCGCTCTCGCTCTCTCTCTCAAAATAAATAAATAAATAAACTTAAAAATAAAAAAATATATGTACATAATTAATTTTTAAGTGTTGACTTGTATTTTTTGTAACTATTCTAAACTCACTCATGAGTTATAGTAACTTTTTAATGTATAGAGTTTTGTATAAACGTCATCATGTCATTGAAAAATAAAGGCAATTTTACTTCTTCATTTCCAGTCTAAGTTAGGGTGGTTTTTTTTTCCCCTCTTGCCTATTGCACTAGCTAGGGCCACTAGTGTAGTATTGAATGAACAGTATGAGAACAGACATTCTTGCCTTGTTCTCAATCTTGGAAAGCATTCAGTCCTTCACCATTAAATGTGATGTTAACCAGATTTTATAAAAGAACCTATGAGGTTAAGGAAATACCCTTCTATTCCTAGTTTTCTGAGAGTTTTTAAAATCACAAATAGGTGTTATATTTTCACAAATGATTTTTTGAGCACCTAATGTGATAATCATACCATTTCTTAATATGGAGAATGACATTGACTTCCAAATATTTACCTAGCCTTGCTTCCTTTCATAAACTCAACCTAGTCATCATGCACTCTTTTTGTATTTATATATTTCTGGATTCAACCTGCTAATATTTGTCAAAGACTTTAGTGTCTGAGGGACTCATGAGACATACTGGTCCGTCATATTCTTATAATATCTTTGTTTCTGCTTTGCCATCAGATCTTTATCAATTCAGCTGGAAAGTGTTCCCCCCACTCTATATTTTCTGAAAAGTTTGTGTGGAGTTGGCATTATTTCTTTCTGAACTGTTAAAAAATCATGAGTGAAGACATTTGCCATTGGAAGTTCCTTTGTGGAAAGATTTTGAATTATGAATTTAATTAATTTAACAGATATTGACTCAGATTTTCTAGTTCATTGTGAATCTATTTTGGTAATTTATATCTTTTAAAAATTGTATCCATTTCATCTATGTTGTCAATACATCAGCATAAAGTTGTTTAAATATTCCCTTAGTAGCTGATAGCATCTGTAACATCTGTAGTGATGTCCACTTTTTACTTTCTGATGCTGGAAATATACTCTTCTCTCTTTTCTTTCTGATAAATCTAACTTGAGGTTGATCAACCTTAGATTTTTGAAAAAAACTATCTTAGGTTTCATAGAGTTTTGCTGTTGCTAGCTTGTTTTCTATTTTTATTGAGTTCTCTTTGTTGTTTCCTTCCTCTGATTTACTTTGGGTTTACTTTGTTGTTGTTACTGTTTTATAACCTTAGATTATTAATTTGAAACATTAAAATTTTTCTATTATATGTATTTTAATGCTATAGATGTCCCTGTAAACATGGTTTTGTTAAATCCTCCAATTTTGATATTTTTAATCTTCATCACATTCACAATATTTACTTATTCAGTCCATAGGTTATTTAAAAATGTGTTGGTTCATTTCCAAATATTTAGTGAATTTCCATTAGGAAATATTATAAGTAATACTAAATAAAATAATGAATGATGAAAAACAGAATGAAAGACATGCTCTAACATGCATGTAATTAGAATCCCAGAAGATGGAGAGGAATGGGGTAGAAGTGATATCTGAAGAGGAGATGTCTGAGACTAGCCCAAAATTGATGGAAGACATTAGTCTACAATCCCAAGAAGGTCACCAAACCCCAAAGAGAATAAATATAAAGGAAGACTCACTTAAGCACATCATGGTGTAACTGTTGAAAAATGAAGACAAAGAGAAAATATTAAAAGCAGTGAGAGAAAAAGAAATCATTACTTTCAAAAAGGACAAGGAAAAATAACAATGACAGACTTCCTAGTACTAAGCAGGAAGCCGGAAGACAATGAAAATAACATCTTGAACGTGTTAAAAAGGACAAAATAAAAACCAGCCACCTAGAATTTTATACCCAGTGAAAAATCTTTCAAACGTAAATGGGAAAGAGGATGTTTCCAGACACAGCAAAAGCTGAGACAATCCAGGAAATGCTAATGGGAATTCTTCAGGCTCTAACAAAATGAGCTCAGGCAGAAGCACAAAACCACAAGAAAGAACTGGAGGCAGCAGAATTAGAGGCTATTTATAGGTTATTTCCTCATGAGCTGCACCATGGTAATTGTGAATGGATTGCAGGTGCTTTTACTGTAGCTCAGTGCCTCATATCGTCCATAACGGAGCAGTATTGCTGGCTAAGTATTTTCTACAGGAAAATTAGTCATGATTATTTTGTAATAATAACTGAAGAATCATTGCCATTTTCAGAGGACTGATGCCTGATCTGTTTATATGGGTCAGATACATTTCACAACAATAATCACTATTTGTGGGGGACTTATTTAAGCATTATCCTAGGTGTGGGGAATAGCTAAGTAAACATTAAATGCTTTCATGTGAGTGTGGGATGTTTGCCTCATATTTTCCCATTTGTATGAAGAGCTCTTGGAATGGTATGTTTAAACTTTAAAAAAAATTTTTTTTAATGTTATTTATTTCTGAGAGAGAGAGAGACAGACAGACAGACAGACAGCGTGAGCAGGGGAGGGTCAGAGAGAGAGGGAGATACAGAATCTGAAACAGGCTCCAGGCTCTGAGCTGGCTGTCAGCACAAAGCCCAACTTGGAGCTTGAACCCACAAACCATGAGATCATGACTTGAGCCAAAGTTGGCCGCTTAATCAACTGAGCCACCCAGGCATCCCATGGAGTGGTATGTTTTAAATAAGAATAGGCAAAATGAACACAGATAAAATTTGAAAATATACATATGGAACAATGTCCACTAGTCCACGTATATGCTGTGGTGTTGTTCAGTTCATTGTTTTTTCCTTTTTGCTTTATAAAAAAATTCCTAGGAGCAAATATGTCTATTATTTTTACATTTTAAGCCTCAAATTCCTAGAAGTTAAATATTTTAAATCAGAATATTTAGCTTAAAATATTCATTTCCTCCATAGAAAATCTGTGATATTTTCCCTGGTGTAGTTTAAACTTTTACTGTGAATTTCTCTTTTCTTTTCCTACAAAATCGTAAATTTGTATGTCTTTAAAATCGTTTTTCATTAATTGAGTTTGAACTTTATTTTGTAGCTGGTGCAAATGTAATACTTACTTTTCTTGAGGATTTTTTGTCTTTTACCAAAAATGGGAGATGAGTCAAGACACTGGCCTAAATTTTTAAAACATTTTTTAAAGAAGATCTTTTTTTTTTTTTTTTTTTTTTTTTTTTTTTTTGGGGAGGGGGAGAGAGAGGGGGGGAGGGAGAGAGANTAAGCGAAAGTCGGACGCTTAACCGACTAAGCCACCCAGGCGCCCCATAAAGAAGATCTTTTTAAAAAATTTTATGTGTGTATTTGTGTGTGTATGTATGTATGTATTTTGAGACAGAGAGAGAGTGTGTGTGAGCAAGTAAGGGACAGGGAATGAGAGAGAGAGAGAGAGAGAGAATCCCAAGCAGGCTCCACACTGTCGGCACAGAATAGGACTCAAACCCACAAACCATGAGATCATGACCTGAGTCAAAACCAAGAGTTTGATGCTTAACTGACTGAGCCACTCAGGTGCCCCTGACCTGAACTTTTAAAAACCAAACATTACATTTCTCTAAAAATGGTTGATAAAAAGGTAAATTATTCAAAATATTGAGCCATTTGAATTTATTCATATTCTGCTTCCATAATTGAAAATGCTTTCATTGCAATGGATGCTCACATAATAAAAATTGATACTTTGTCTTTAATAAACATAAATCTGAAATGTGCAGAAATGCTTGATTTTGGTTCTTTAATTGCCCCCAAATTAGTTTGCAAAGTAGAAAAGATGCTCTTGTTATAGGCATTTATTTATAGTTTCATAATTTTTCTATTTAAATGTTCTGTAATTGTGGAGTTTTTTGTGTTCATAGTAATTAACACTTAATTGTTCCCATATTCTTCTCTATCTCTTTCAGGTGCTTTTTTTAGGATCACCATCATTTTTAAAAGATGGACTTTTTTTTTTATAAAGTTGTTTATCCTGGGTACAGCAAAATCTCTAGAAAAGCAGTGCAGAGCTAAACTGCTTACATAAGCTAAATGGAAAAAGAATATATAAGGTTTTTCATCCATATCTGCTGAGTGTTGTGACTCAGTGGAATGATTTAATAAGATTTCTGACACGTTGTTGTTTTTTTTTTTTTTAAAAAGCTATTAAGGAATCTATAGTGGGAAATAAAACATAAGATTACCAAAAACCAAAAGGGTGAAAGTAATAGGGTAATAAAATATACATATTTACCAGGCAAATACTCATAAAAAGAGAGCTGGAATAGCTGTATCAGTTTTTTTTAATGTTTTATTTATTTCTAGGAGAGAGAGAGAGAGAGACAGCGTGAGCAGGGGAGGGTCAACGAGAGAGGGAGTCACAGACTCTGAAACAGGCTCCAGGCTCTGAGCTGGCAGTCAGCACAGAGCCCGACGCAGGGCCCGAACCCACGAACCGCGAGATCATGACCTAAGCGAAAGTCGGACGCTTAACCGACTAAGCCGCCAAGGCGCCCCTAGCTGTATCAGTTTTAAACAAAAGTAGCTTTAAGGCACACACACACACACACACACACACACACACACACACACACACAGAGCATGAAGGATAAAGAAGGTCAGTGCATTATGATAAAAGAAAAAGTTCCTTGAGAAGAAATAACAATTCTAAATTGGTATGTATCCAGTCATACAGTCTCAAAATAGATAGTAAAACAAAAACAGAAAGAATAAAAATCCATCCATCAGGTTGGCAAAAGTCTTCATTTTTTTTTTTCTATATGTGGAGCGAGGCTGAAGGAGGCCGAAGTTGCAGTGGCTTTGGAAAACATCTGTGCGTGGGCAAGGACAAGGACATTCACCTACTGAAACTTTGCTTGAAATGAGGGGGGAAAAAATGGAAGGCGCCTACGTGCCCTTTGACGGGAGAATGGGTAAAGCTGGAATAGTCACACGACCGGGCAACACACAGCAGCTAAGATGAATGAGTAGAGCCACATGCCACAAGGTGGGCTATCTCGAAAACATAATGTTGAGCCACCACAAAAGCCCTGATGGTTTATTGTGTCACTTTTTCTGCATGATATTTGCTCTGACCAGTGGCACAGGGATGCCTGGATCCCTGGGGGGTGGGGAGGGGGAACTCAGGGCATGGGCATGGGACACATGTCAGACGTCACCAGCATGTCCTCTGGAGATGTGTTTCTGTCAGGCAGCGTGCCCACTCAACCACCTGGGAATAGGTGCTTCTGGGGGGGGAGAGGAAGTCCAAAGTCAGCTCATGGAGAAGTTCTCTTTAGGAGGCTCACAGAGAGCACCTGGGGGAGACTTTTTCAATCATCTGTGGTGCTCCCCCTCTCCTCACTCTGCAGGTAGAGGAAGACTTGGGGAGTATTCCCCCTCCTCCCTCCCACCCCCCACCCCCGGCAAGGCCGGCGAGTGTGGCCAAGTGTATGTGCAGGCAGGTCTGTGAGCAGCATGGGTGGATTCTCACCATCAGGTGAGGCTGGCCAAGCTCTGGGTCATGTTCTGCATCTTGCACAGCAGGGGGGCTCCTTTTGTCCTTTCTTCCAGTAGAAGAGCATTACTGTCAATGAGGCAGAACCAGCAACGTGTCAGGTGTTTCTCTGGATGAGAAGAAAGGTGAGTTCTCCTCCTACTCCAGGGCTGGGATGTTCAAAGAAGATTCCAGATGCCAGGCTGCCTAGAGCAGACGTGTTTACTGGGTGTTGAAGGTGGGGGAGAGCAGGATGGGAGCAGCATTACAGGTAGAGAGAATATTATATGACCATGAACCTATCTGCACATGGATCTAGGCCATGAGTAGGGTGGAAGAAGCGTAGCACGGAAGCTGAAAGAATCAGGGTCTCAGTGCTCCCTCTCTGTCCCCACACCTGTCACACTTGGCAGAGAAGTTCCTGGGAGTGTCTTTGTTTCCCTTAGAGACAAGGAGGGAGCACAGAGTCTGGTCCATGATGGTCACCAGGGCAGGGACATCTGTGACCAGTGGCTCCCCATTGGGCACTCTTTCTCTGATCTCCCAGATCTGGGCACTCCTACTATAGGACCCTGCTGAAACGGTGGAGGAGTTAGACTTGGGGTAGGGGGCTGGGAGTCAGGGGAACAAAGTGAAAACAAAGCCCACGGTCAAGACTCTGCAACCAGTCTCCTACTCGAGAGAAGTTTCGAACAGAAAGCTGCATGCCCAGAGCCAGTGGGACCTGAAGGATCTCCCAGGGGATCTTAGGAATACACCGGCTTGGCAGGGGCTCCTGAAGAAATCTTATTTTCACTGTGGATGTTAGCATCCGGAAAAACATGACTGAGGAAAATCCCAGAGGAAGCAAAAGCTGTTCTGTGCCAACTCAGAAGCGCCCACGATTTCTCTGGAACTTGGGAGTTCTTTGGACAATTCATTGACCAGTAGGGCTAGATACAGTTGCCCCAGCTCAGTTACAACATTTGGTTGAACACCACTGTCTAAAATCCACCTACCTGCTACACTGGGTGCATGTGTAGACTAACAGTGAACTGACTGACCTTCCATCCAAAAGCCATCCTGGTTGGTTTCCCCACTACTGACTTTTAGCTGAGGTTTCAGTCAATAGATGGCTCTGACCTGACTGACCAGTTTCTGAGCATAGATGTATAAATGGGTGGGGTCTGTCTCTGGATTCATCCGAGCCTGAAGCAAGGTCAGATATGTTAGCTGAATCCCAGCGTTTTCCAAACATAAAGGCATTCAATCATTTCCTCAATCTGGTGGTCTCCAGCTTACAGTCCACCACTGGCCCACCAGGACTACCAACAGCTAGGATACCAGTGCAGTGGACAGAGACAGTTCCTCTCAAAGAGGAGATGAGGGTTGGAGGTTTGGGTAGGAGAGTGGAAAGAGAGGACATGTGCATCCCAGTGGGTACCTGGTGCTCTAACCCCCCCTTCTTGCAACCTTACTTTTGAAAGTAAAGATGCTTCAGAATGGAAACTCATTGCTCTTGAACCCTTGGTTCTCTGGTTTGTCTGCACATCTCCTCTTTGGGATGGGACAATTATCTCCATTTCACAGATGAATCCACTGGAGTCCAGAAAGTGGGCACAACTTGGCCAAAGTCACACAGTAAGAGAAGAGTGGAGCTGCTCTGACATCCTCATGAGTTGGGATCCAAAGCCACATCGGCAGAGCCCACAACTTGTAGTGGTGGACATTGTACACATCCAGCAACATGTCCAAAGACTTACCAAGACCCAGTCTCTCCTTGGGGGACTTTTGGCACAGCAGAAAAGAAAGGAGAGGTCAGAATGACTGCATGTTACTGGCCAATGTTAGTCTCCACATAAGGTCACATGAAAGAACTAATGAATGATAGATGCAGCATCTGCTTCAGTATTTAGGGAGGGGCAGGTGGCATTTAGAGAAGGCTTGCATGTGTCGCACTTCACCAAATCTCCCTCCAGGAGAGGAGCCAGGCCCCGTGTCTCTCTATGCTCTTGGCACCTATCACAGTGCATGCCATCAAACAGGGGCTCAGTGCACATCAGATGAACTAAGGAACACGCAAATGACTTGGGGGAAGGAAATCTCTCTCATTTGACTCACTTAGAAGGCTTTTGCTATAGTTATTCATGCAAAGTGGTTATAGTTGTTTGCTATATTTATTCTTTGCAAAGTAGAAACAGTAATACTACAACCTCCCTCATTTTTGTGAGGCTAAAATGAGATATAAAAAGACAAAGTTCATGGTCATTGCTGAGACTCTCCAAAGCAAGGCTCATACAGAAGACCTACTGTCTCCAGGCGGCCTTCACAGCTCCCCACCCAAGGATCAGATGTGGCTTTAACACCTACTGGATGAATGGGCCAGGCTGAGTTTTGCATGTTTGCAGTTTTCCTAGACTGGTTTAACTTCAAAAGAGATTCAAGACAGAAAGTAGCCTTAGTCAAGACCAACACTCATTTTTTTAAAATTTTTGAATGTTTTATATTTCTGAGAGAGAGAGAGAGAGAGACAGCAAGAACAGGGGAAGGTCAGAGAGAGAGGGAGACACAGAATCCAAAGCAGGCTCCAGGCTCTGAGCTGTCAGCATAGAGCACAACGAGGGGCTTGAGCCCACGAACCGTGAGATCATGACCTAAGCCGAAGTCGGACGCTTAACCGACTGAGCCACCCAGGCACCCCAAGACCAACACTCTTAAATATTTATGTCTTTGTCTTAACTAGACTCCTTGACAGAAGAGGCTGTGTCTGGTTCCCTTTAGTGACTGTTGGGGGGCCAAGCACTACCTGCTATGGGCATTGGTCATAAGTAGCACTCACCGACCTCTGCCTGATAGTTCCATGAACACGTTTGAACCCATATTCATGCATTTATTCATTTACTCATGGATTCAATAAATGCATCCTAATCACTGACTCTGCCAGGCACTGAGAACATAAGAATGAGCAAGATATGACTTAATATTCAAGGAGCAGAGCTCAGTGGAAGATGCAGAGATGGGCACCAACACCAGCGGATACAAGGACAGGTGTGTTCAGAGCATGGTGCTCAGTGTAGTACAGCTTAGAGAAGAGGCACAAGGAAGGAAGTCCAGGGGTGAGGGGCTTGAAGGGCCAAGGAAGGCTTTAAAACAAAAGCAACATTTGTGTTAGGTCTCAAACAATGGCCAGGGGAGAGAAGGATAAGACTTGTGGAAGTACAGAGATGTCCATGAGATTATTACTTAGGGAACAAGTAATTTCATGTGGGTTTAATGAAGGATGGGTGCCTGGGTTGGAAGGAAGGGAGACTGGCTGGGGAGATGAAGCTGGGTTTTGGGGTTATTGGGTTGGAGCCACAGATACCACTTTGAGGAGTTCAGACTCCATTGTAGGGACAGTGGGGTGAGTGAGCTTCTAGAGGAGGAGGGAAACAATCTAATGATTGGGCAGTGGTCAGGAACAGAAGGGACAAAGATAAAAGAAGGAAATAAGGAGACTGTTGCATACCTCCAGGCCTGAGATGATGAATTTCTGAACTGGAGCAGTGATGCTAGGCTGGAAAGTGAAAGAGTACTTTGGTTTGGCTGTGTCCGTCAAGAGGCCACATGGAAGGATTACTCATCTCTCTGATACACTTCGCCTCTTTAACTACAAACTTAGGCTGGGTCAGCTGGACCCCAAACTGGATGAACTTAAAAGATCAAAATTGCCATCATTTACTTGGATAGGTAGCTTTGGAAACACATAAGCTTGAACTGTGGTTAGACTTTGCGTCAGGTTGGCCCCATCATGGGTGACTCATTCAGTAAGTTACTCACTGCTGGAGGCTTTTGAGTAAAACTTTGGGGAACACTTGAGAGTTTTTTCCACTGGGAGACACTACATTGGATGATCTCTACAGCTTTAAGATCTAATATTCTATGATTCTAATGTCCATATAGATGGTCAAAGAAAAGTCCTGCCCTTGATGGGCTCATGTTCTGAGGACTTTCACTTGCAGCTCTCGGGCAGAGTGGAGCGCGCGTGATGTGACTGCACGCGACAAATTTCCCAGTGAAAACCAGTGCTACTGGTGACTCATCTTGTTGTGATGTCTTTCTGAGCCATAGGAACTCAAGGATGAGGTACGCAGTTCACCCCAGAAGGAGAAACTAGGCAGGGGAGAGAGTGTCAAAGACAGCTTCAGTCTTCTCCGTGCCACATTTGACATATTCTTGTCTTGTCAGCATCTCCTGTGCATCATCCTTTTCTAAAATGAGCAAGAAATCTCAGTAGAGCCTGAGGTGTCTGGAATGCCATCAGCTCAGTGTGGGGTGGGACTGTTCTCTTGAATGACTAGAGTCATTTGAGTAGAAGAAAGTGAAGGCAAGTGGGGAAGATTCCCTCCCTGCTGGAGCCGAGGTTGGATTTCTTGGAGTTCCACATTTTCTGGCCCCCACAGCGTGGCTCAGGATTGAGCACAATGATGGTAATTTGCTCAGACAATTCTCAAAACCCTCATGCTGGCTTTTGGGTCCCCATCTGGATGGTCAGTGAGAGGACAACTATCTCCTGACTCCTGGGTGCACTGAGGGCAGCTTGACATCTGTCCTCATCCTCAGCTGATATCAGCCAATGATTCTCGTGATGGAAGTAGAGTCAGTGGGGGCTGCCTCCTCACCTCAGTGCACCTGCCGCACTTGGCCCCAACCACGCTCTGTAACCTGTCTTGTCTTCCTCCTGTTACACCTGTCTTAGGGCCACTCGGTGCCCCTCATGCCCCTAGTACCTACCAGCCTCCGAGATTCCCCTTCCTTGGCATGTCAATCTCCTGCAAATCCAGTCACTCAGAGCTTGTCTCCTTTCCCCCAAACACATCCCAGACCTTCATACTTTTTGTCTTTCTTCATCCTGAGCCATCAGCCTTGCCCCCATTTCATACTGTTGAATTCTTACCCTTCCTTTGAAGCCCAGTTGGAAGGTCACCCCTTTCGTGAAGGATTTTCCTAATCATTGGTTGAAATAAAATTTTCTTTGAGGCTCTTACAACATGTTCTACCTGTACTAATACAGTGAAACCTCTCTGCCTGTACTCCAGTGACCCAGATACATGTTCCATATTGTTCCCACAGGCTCCTTGAAGTCATAAATAGAATCTTATCCAAATACATGTCATGATGCCAAAAATCTCCAGCACACAGTCATGCCTCAGATCCCTGGAGACTGGAACATTCCATGAAAGGCATACATTAGCTGTGAAAGATCCCTTCAAAGCCACAATGGGTTTACCAACATGATCATGAACAGACTGTGTTAATTATACACAGGCAGAGACTTGCGATTTTCTTTAATAATACTGTCAAAATGGTGTCCTTTGAGTTTATTTTATTTTTTTTTGCAGAGTTTTATTTTTTAAATTTTTAATGTTTTATTTATTTCTGAGAGAGAGAGAGACAGCGTGAGGAGGGGAGGGTCAGAGAGAGAGGGAGACACAGAATCTGAAACAGGCTCCAGGCTCTGAGCTGGCAGTCAGCACAGAGCCCGACGCTGGGCTTGAACCCACGAACCATGAGATCGTGACCTGAGCTGAAGTCAGACGCTTAACCAACTGAGCCACCCAGGTGCCCTGGTGTCCTTTCGGTTTATGAACATTCCTTTGTCCTTTCATATTATGCTAAATCCATGTATAAAGATGATATCCACTCAAGGGAAATAAATGCAGCAGGAACTTCTCCTCAAACACCTCTAAGCTGGACTAACTCCACATATACTTCAACCCCTGTGTTCTGGTACTTGGTCTCTGATGACAAAAACCAATGGCCTCATGAAAATGGAAATGGCCTGTCAATTGTTTGCACATTAAGAATTTGCCTAAGTGCTGGAAATAAAACTGACTAAATTTTTACAGGTCAGACCCAATGTTTTCTGTCTGAAGAGCTATGGCAAAACTGGGCACACACCAAACACAACTTATCTGAAGAGTACGAACGGCACACAAAGTTGGCACTTTTCCCTGGCATTAAAAATGGAAAATAATTGAAAGCCAGGAAGAGAAAAGAAGCATTTGCCCGTGCTGGGGAAAAAATGGAACCAAGCAGTTCAGTCGACCACTGAAAAATGGAATATGAAGGGTATTTGCAACAGCTCGCTGATCTCTGCCTATAAATCCAAAGTCTCCAAAGGTTTCATTTGCTTCTTCTCAGACCAGAAGACTGGGTGCATCCCCAGGAGGTGTGAGAGGCACCCACATCTGCATCTCCCCAGGACGTGTGAGAGGCACCCACATCTGCATCTCCCCAGGGGCTATAGGCTGGTGCTCTGCACAGGGCTGGGACTGATACGTGCCGTCAACTCCCAGGGTGAGGCTGGACTCACTGGACTCTGGGAGCCACAGCCCAAAGCTTCCTTCTTGCTGTCCGAGGGGACCTGAGCTGGGAAGCAGTGACCAGCCAGGGAGGAACCCAGTGTCCTCGCGCAGGGCTCTGTTGCTGTGATTTGAGTCTTCCGTGGTTTTGGGTGTCAGTAGAGAGTGACATGTGGAAATCCAAGGCTATGCCTCCTGCTTCCTCCTGACAGCCTCCTCTCAGAAGTGACTGCTGAGCTCCCATTCTTTAAGAAGACATTGGACCCACGCAAAACCTACGGATCCATTTGTTGGAATTTTACCCCTAATGAGGGACGTTTCAACTGCTGTAACAGCCAGTTTCTACATACTTAATTAGGTTGGCCATGCAGTCCACCGAATCCACACCCTCCCATTGCTGGGCATGCAGGATGGGCCAGCATTGAAAATTAGGAGCTTTTCTCTGAATTTCTCTGATCTCTAGTCTGATATGAAGCTCTGCTACTGACCTTTCCTAAATGGCACTGCTGGGCCAGATGACTTCCAACCCTGGGGGAAACCCTTGTGGGGGATGCACAATGGCAGATGGGGTGGCCCCCTGTGGCAGTGTAAAGTGTTCTGAGGCAAGAGACGAAATGGTAACAATGTGCTTCCCCTGCACACCTCCAGCATAAAGAGGGAGATGAGAGCCACATACAGAGAGCTTCCAATGTGGGTTTCCACCTTGCTCATGCAGTTGGACATGTGCCATGGAAATGGTGACATTGGAGAGGCTCCCTGCCTCTCAGGTCTTAATGGAAAGCCAGCTCTTCTCTAAAAAGAGCAGAAAACAGAGACTTCTGACCACAAACTCTGTTGGGGTCAAGGCTGACAGGCCTTCGTGATGGATTCCCATCTCGAATTTCCTGAAAGTAAACTTGCGAATAGGTCAAATCAAAGGACAGACCTCAAGGCTGTCTGGGGGCAGCAAGACAAAGCGTAAGGAGTGGGGTTTTCAAGTCATTTCATTTGACACAGAATCCCAGCTCGATACCTCTCCTGCAGGAGTGACTTTTAGGGGGAGATTTCACCTTTCCTGGTCTTGGCTGGCTCACCGGCAAAGTAAGATGCTAATAACTGCCTTGTAGGGTTGTGGAGAAGATGATGCAGAAAGGCCTGGAATCTAGGGAGAGCTTGGTGAAAGATGAGTTTCTACTTCTTCTGACAGAGCTTGGGTCAGAACTAGGCCATCTTGAAGAGCCTGGGTGGCTCAGTCAGTTAAGTATCCAACTTCAGCTCAGGTCATGATCTTGCGGTTCGTGAGTTCAATCCCCGCGGAGGCTCTGTGCTGACAGCTCAGAGCCAGGAGCCTGCTTTGATTCTGTGTTTCCCTCTCTCTCTACCCCTCCCCTACTTGTGCTCTGTCTCTGTCTCTCAAAAATGAACAAATGTTAAAAAATTTTAAGATTATGAAAGAACTGAGGCCATATCTGTGGGCGTTGGAAAATGGTCTTCTTGCCCAAGTGCTGGGGATGGAGGGGTGGGACCAGACTGATACCATCCGGGACTGGAGACAGGCACCCAGCACAGGAGAACAGCTCCAGAAGCCTCAGGGTCATGCCCTGAAATTAGGGGCAACCACCGATGCACTCATATATGATTTAGTGAGCACTCTTTGTATGCTAACGATGATGGTGCGTGGCTTGGGGACACAACGGTGAGCAGGTCAGACGCTGCCAGCCTCGTGGGATTTACAGACTAGGAAGTGTTTGGAAAACAAAGAGCTGACCCCCCCCTTTTAAAAAAAGTTTTTATTTATTTCTGAGAGAGAGAGAGAGAGAGAGCATGAGCAGGGGAGGGTCAGAGAGAGAGGGAGGTACAGAATCTGAAGCAGTCTCCAGGCTCTGAGCTAGCTCTCAGCACAGAGCCCGATGCAGGGCTCAAACCCACAAACTGTGAGATCATGACCTGAGCCGAAGTCGGGTGCTCAACCGACTGGGCCACCCAGGCGCTCCGAGACCTGACCCTTTCTAAAAACTGTTTTTTTGGGGCTCTTGGATGGTTCAGTCGGTTAAGTATCTAACTCTGGATTTAAGCTCAGGTCATGATTTCATGGTTTGTGAGTTGGAGCCCCAAGTCGGGCTCTGTGCTAATAGCATGGAGCCTGCTTGGGATTCTCTGTCTCACTCTCTTTCTCTCTGCCCCTACCCTGCTCACACAAGCCCTCCCTCCAAAATAAATAAATAAACTTTTTAAAAAATTGTGTTTTCCATTTGGGTATAGTTGACACATGATGTTATGTTAGTTTCACGTATACACAACATACTGATTCAACTTCTGTCTATATTACGCTGTGCTCACCACAAGCGTTAAGTACCATCTGTTACCATATGACGCTATTATAGTATCATTGACTGTGTTCCCTATGCTGTGTCTTTCATTCCTGTCACTTATTAATTCCCTAACTGGAAGCCTGTATCTCCCACTCTTCTTTACCCATTTTGCCCATCCTCCACCTCCTCCCTTCTGGCAACCACCAGTTTGTTCCCTGTATTTATCGGTCTGATTCTGCTTTTTGTGTGTATGTTTATTCCTTGTTTTTTTTTTTTTTTTCAGATTCTGTGAGTGAAATCATATGGAATTTGTCTTTCTCTATCTGACTTTTTTCACTTAGCATTATACTAAAGAGCTGATTTTAAAGTTTATTTCTTCATTTTGAGAGAGAGCAAGAGAGAGACAGCACAGAGGAGGTGTAGAGAGACAGAAAGAGAGAGAGAGAGAGAGAGAATCCCAAACAGGACCTATGCTGTCAGTGCAGAGCCCTTTGCTGGACTTGATCTCATGAATCGTGAGATCATGAACTGAGCCAAAGTTAGGAGCCAGACACTTTACCGGCCGATCCACCCAGGCTCTCCAAGAGCTGAGTTCTAAATGAAAGTGTTGATTTAAGTTATTCTTATTCTAATGTTATTTAAATCTATTAAAGTATAAAACTACATATCAATTCCTTACTTTTGTAGTAACTTTTACACAACTTGGGAAATAAGGAAGATTAACAAATAAAACTGTAAAACTAATCTCACCTAAATTATTCCAGTTTGAAGTCACAGATGATGCAGTTTTTCTGAAACTAATCATCCAATTTGGGTTTTAAACATGGAATGATGTTGACTCATGTCTGTATTCAATCCGAATTTTTACTTTAATAAAATTTATGCATCCACAGAATGGGAGGAATTATTTTCAGATCATCTCTCTGATAAAGGTCTTCTATCCAGACTATATAAAGAACTCTTACAACTCAATAACAAAAAGGCAAATAACCAATGGAAAAACAGGCACAAATTTGAATGGACATTTCTCCAAAGGACATGTGCAAATGGCCGAAACGTATGAAAGACCCCACATTCTCAGACTCAACCACTAGATTGGCTATAATCAGACAGTTGGATAATAACATGTGTTGACAAAAATGTAGAAAAATTAGAACCCTCAGGCACTGCTGGTGGAAATTTTAAGCGGTGTGGCCACATTGGAAAACAGTTTGACAGTTTTAGAAATGTTCCACACAGTTACTGTAGGAAGCAGCAATTCGACTTCTAGGTATGTAACCAAAAGAATTGCAAGCATTCGTTTCCTTAAAAATGTGCATATGGGGGCCTCTGGGGTGTTCAGTTGATCAAGCTTCCGACCTCGATTCAGGTCATGATCTCTTGGTATGGCCCTGTGTGGGACTCTCTGCTATCAGTGGGGAACCCACTTTGCATGTTCTGTCACCCTCTCTCTGCCCCTTCCTTGCTCGTGCTCTCTCTTTCAAAAATAAACATTAAAAAATGTGCACACGAGTGTTCATAGCAGTAGTTCATAATGGCCAAGAAGTGAAAACTTCCAAATATTCATTTAACTGATTAATGGATACACAAAACATGTTTATCCTTACATGGTGTAGATTGTATGCATACAGTGGCCTCTCCATACAATGGAATATTATTGGGTCATTAAAAGCCCTGATACCTGCTACAACATCAACAAACTTAAAAAACATGTCAGGTGGAAGAAGTAAGTCACAGGAGACCACAGATTGCCGGATTCCATTTATATGAAATGTCCTTAGACATTAGGCAAATGCATAGAGACAAAAGTTAGTGATCGTCTAGGCTGGGCTGGGGTAGGTTGGGGTGGGCTGGGAATCACTGTTCTTGAGTATAGGGTTTCTTTTTTTTATGTTTATTTATTTACTTTTAAGAGAGAGAGAGAGAGAGGGGGCAGGGTGGAGAGAGAGAGAGGGAGAGAGAGGTGCTGTTCAGCACAGAGTCCAACACGGGGCTCCATCTCATGAGCTGTGAGATCATGACCTGAGCCAAAATCAAGAGTCAGACACTAACCAACTGAGCCCCCCAGGCGCCCTGAGTATGGGGTTTCTTAACTGTGGAGGCAGTCTGGAGCACATCTACAAAAAATTAGATATGATGGTGTACCACCCCAGATATACCAAAAAACATTCACTTATAACTTTAAATGGGTGAATTGTACAGTATGTTCATTATATCTCAATAAAACTGTTAAAAAGGTAAAGAAAACACCTACCCAGAATGCCTGAAAAAATAAAGGTGTTGTATTCCGTGGTATTAGTTACACCCAGACACTGTTTTCTCGGGCTGGATATGAAACCTTTGTATAAAACCTGAAACTTTCCATAAACAATCCATAAATGTCCATTTTAATGAGGTGCCCCTTGATAACTCAAAAGCTATCTCATGGCATCGAGGATGCTTAGCGTTGGAAAATTATTTAAGCTGGGAAATTAAATGGGGGCCTAATCTGATTACTGGTGGAATTGGGAACAAAACAGATTTACTATTGTCATCAAAAGCAAGTGCTTGTGGAGATGAATCCCCACATGGGGCAGGTTTACCAGCAAGACCGTCTCACACCAGGGCTGGGAAGATTTCAGTTCTTCTCAAACACTGTCACAGCCAGGCGTCCAGTGCTGCCCACCTGTTTTTCTGTGCACAAACCCATCTATACAGGTATCCTAATATCCCCTGGAGCTCACCTGGCCCACATGTGATTGTAAACACAGGTGGTGACATTGAAATTCTTGGGTAGAAATAAGTTTTTTGATGACCTCCCTAGAAATTGTGTGTGTGTGTTCAAGGGCACACGTGTTTGTCATGCACACACAGATACACAATTATTGTAGAGAAATCTCAGACCTGACTAAAGAAACACAGATCAAGGGTTTACAGCGCCAAGAGTTTGGAAGGGAGACAATGAAAATAAAAGCAAAGCTGCATGGGAGAAAACGGGTCCATGGGCTTATTGGGATACTGGGTTGGGGTCTTCACTGGACAGGGAAATAAACATTTGGAGGGGGATGGGTCAGGGTGAGGCACTGCAGGTTGGTGGGGGTGGACCGGGGAACCAGGATTTAAAGGCCAGAGGGATTTAAAGAAGAGAGTTTAAGTGCTAAAATGTCACTCATCCCTCCTGCCCCATCAACTCTCCCTTAATAGACCCTGGAGGCAGCCCCTGGACTTTTTGCTTTCACCTGGAGATTTTCAGCTATTTTCAGGTAAAAAGAAGAAAACCAACAGACACAAAGAGCCTTTGGAAGGCACAGCCCGCAACCCAGCAGCAGAATTCTTCCAAAAAGCCGCCAGAGGGGCTGGCCTGCGGCCAAGGCTGAGCCTGCTGCTTTTCTACACCTTCTTTGGTTCCTGGGGGTGGAAGAGTGAATGAGCTGAACACCAGGCCGCTAATTAACATTCTGGATAAAGAAGGGCTGAGAAATCACTCCCTCTCCTAAGCAACCTAAATGGTGGGGTGGTGCTGGCATATTTTCAACTTGTGGAGCCGACATTCAATCCATAGACCCCCCTCTTGGGTCTGAGCCTTTCCAGTGCCTTTCCGTCCCCTTCTCTAATTGCCGATGCCCCAGGAAAGGAACCCAGGTAGCCAGAATGTTCTTCTGTATTTAGCACACATGACAGCATTCGTGCTTTCAAAAGGCAGGTATGACTGTAGCTGCTGTGGGCTGGGAAGTTCAGGGGTGAGCCTGGATTGGGGTTGGCAAGAGGGGGGCAGAGGCCAGTGGGGAGAGTTTTCTGTGGGACCATTTTCTATCTGGGCGAGCTTGTGTTCTGTGCCCTGGCACCTGGGCCAGGATCTGGGAGGCGGTGTGAGTGGGCTGCGTGCCTGGGTGATGGGAGACCCCTTCTACTGAACCCCCACTTGTGGAAGTCCCTGGCATGCGTGATCTCAGGATCCTGGCCCGAGATCTCGGGATCTAGGCACGGCCACCCAGCAATCTGCAAACAGGTATTGGATGCTTGCCAAGGATACAGAGAGAGGAGCGACCCAGCACGCCAACTCGGGTCATGTTCAGCTACTTATTAGCTGCACGACCTTGGAAAGTAATGGAGCCCTTGTTTTCATCCATAAAATGAAGATCACAATGGCTAAGGATGAGATCATGATGATAAATAATGACACTGCCTCCTTGCCCTCTGCTCTATCCCCACCCCCAGATGGGCACTCTCCTCACCTCCTGATCTTGTTAGAGTCAGCCTCTACTTTATACCTGCTTATGATTTGCATATACATTACCTTAAAGAATCATCCTCCAAATTGGGAGTGGGGGAGGAGTGTGGCTTATTATTGCTGTGTAACTGATGAGGAAACTGAGACCTAGATAGATGAGGTACCTGGGCACAGGTCCCAGAGCTGAGTTTCATCAGCCCAAGCTCCCTGACTGCGATGGCGGCCGTGCATTCTGGTGCTCCCTGGTGGGAGTGGGGGGGAGGCTTCCTCCATGCACTGCACGGGGCCCCTTCATGAGCCTGGCAGCCCCTTGCTTCACTGCTAAGAACCGTCATTCCTTTCTTGAATTTATGCCTTCTAGTCTCATGGATTCAGTGTTTTTACACAGGTTAACATTAATGTACCTTGTTACAAAAGAAGCAAAGAATGTTATGAGTGTGTTAGTAATGGGCAAGAAAGGTCCCCCAGGCAAGGAAGTTTCCACAGACAAGAAAGGTCCCTCATCGGCTCCCCAACCTAATGTCTCCCATACCCAGACTGCCTCCATGAAGGTTCTGGAACATCTCTGCAGCCCTTTTGCTAAACTCGTACATGCCCGTGCATGCATACATATTTTTTCATGTGAAAGTTGCCATACAACATACATTATTCTGAGAATTGATCTCAATAATAGGTCTTGGGGAGCCTCTTAAATCACAGCATCATTGTAAAGGCCTTCACAGTGATCCCTTGTGTGACTGACTGATCTCTATTTTACCAGTTCTCCAGTGACAGACATTGGGATTGCTTCCTTTTTTTGTACCTTAAATAGTGTTGCAATTACCCCTACTAGACATTGGTCTTTGGATAGAGGTGCAAGAATTTTGGCATTATACCCATTTTACAGATGAGGAAATTAAGGCAGGATGAGCTGAAGGGGTTTGCTGGGACCAAAACGTGGGTGTTCATAATCTTCTGTCAATGCTCTTATTCTTCAGAATTCTCACACTCCCACAGAGGGAGCAATTCTCTCTGCCGCATGAAGTTCTGAGCACAGGTCATTTCCTCTTGTTACCCCATACCCGGCACAGCCCTGACTACCCAGCCTTGCTCACCACCCCCATTGCCTTCAGCAGAGAGTCTCAGCTACGCTGAAGATCTGTGCAACCCGCAGCCCCTCACCCTGCCAGTGGGTCCCCAATTCCTCTTGTCCTTGAGAGTAGCCGGTCTGGCCTTTTCCAGGATCCCTGGTGCTACTCCCACACACCAGCATGGCCCTTGGATTTGAACTACCTTTTTTCTATGCCCCCGATCACTAGCTCTCAGCTCTCAGGTCACCTTGACTGCCATGCCCCCCCAAGAGCGTCCTTGTGTCCTTCACAGTCACTCCCAGACTAGATGGCGCTTCTCCGTCCACCTGCCAGTCTCACACCAGACATGAGCTACGGGAGAGTGAGGGCTGCTTCTGTTGACATGTCCATGGCAGTGGTGTTGGCCCGGCAAGGACTATGGACTTGTGGAATGAGGGCCCGGCTACCCGAATGCACAGCAGTCACTCTGCTCCCCCTCAGGCCCCTGAGAAGCCGGGGGACTCTGAGAGCACTGATCCTTCGACACAAGTCCACTCCCAGTGTCCGAGAAAGTCACAACACAGAGAATTAGCCACTTCACTGGATTCTATTTCTTTTTTTTTTAAATTTTTTTTTTTTAATGTTTTATTTATTTCTAGGAGAGAGATAGAGACAGCATGAGCAGGGGAGGGTCAGAGAGAGAGGGAGTCACAGACTGAAACAGGCGCCAGGCTCTGAGCTGGCAGGCAGCACAGAGCCCGACGCGGGGCTCGAACCCACGAACCGCGAGATCATGACCCAAGCGAAAGTCGGACGCTTAACCGACTAAGCCACCCAGGCGCCCCCACTGGATTCTATTTCTGACGCTGCAGTAACCACAGGACCAGAGTCTCCCTCAGTGGAAGGGGAAGAGAGAAAGGAAGGAGACCAAGAAGGAGGGATGGAGATGCCCAACGGGCCGCGAATGGAGATGTCTTCAGTGGTTGTGAGTGTTGTGTGCTTTTCTGATGGCTGGGTGTGTTTGGAGGCTGTGGATCCTGGGACATTTGTGATGGCAGCAGAGAAGGGGCAGCAGAAGGAGCCGTGACAGCATCGCAGTCACAGAGCGAGAATCTCCTTGTAATCTGGGTACGGAAAGGACCAGCCCCGTGGACATGTTCCCTGGGCAGAGCTGGCTCCCCTTTCCCCAGCCCGCCTTCCTGTCCCTGCCGGCTCCAGAGACATCAGCGCTGGCGGAACCGATGGAGAGCCTGTTGCCCGGGTACCTGCCAACCCAGCAGCCTCAGCATCTGTGTTTAACATTATTCCTGCTGAAGTGCGTTCCCGCGATGTGGTCATTACCATCTCCATTGTGCACCGGAACAATGGACCTTGGAACTCAGAGGGATGAGCAACGTGTCCCCAGGCTCGGGAGGTCCCAGCCCCCTCCCCCTCTGTCTAGAAGCCTCTCTCTCGGTTGGTTCTGCAGAGTGCCCAGAGGGTAGAGACAGAGGGGGGAGATGCCATCTGCGGTTCTCTTTCCCTCCCTCTCACCCAGCTTCCTCTCTCCCCCTCTGCCACTTTCTATGCCAAGCTTCTTCTTTGGAACAGACCCTGTGAGTAATTGCTCCTGGGAGCACACAGTTCCCAGGAAAGGACCCCGCTGCCCTCGCGGAAGGGTCTGTGCAGCTCAAGCAGATTGAGCGCTCGAGGACTGGGATATTTTTGATTTTGAGGCAGGTGGCTGAGGCAAGATAATCCCTAAAATTAGAGAAATGTGTAAAATATATGCTTTAGACTCTGGAGAAAGACTCCCTGCCCGAGACAGGCTCCTCCCTGCATCCCTCAGCCCGCAGCCAGCTTGGCGCCCCACCAGGGCATCGTAACGAGTTTCAGGGCAGCAAATACCCATCCTTTGTAAGAGGTTCCAAAGCTAGGATAATGCAGAGATCCCTTCAGGTTCCAGAAGGGGCTGGATGGCAGGTCCAACCCTTATAGGAAGGGACCAGAAGATCCAGAGAAAGGCTGTCACCACCCAGACTTGGTGGGGAAGGGGGGTGAAATCAATGAAAAAAATGGCTGTATTTGTTAAGAAGCACTAATCAAAATTAAAGTGAAAAAACTGGCTACATGAAATGCGGGGGAGAGGGAATAAGTTAAAGTCACATAAGGAGCAGCCAGACAAATCCAGCTGCTGGGTGTGTCCGCAGGGGCTGACCTGTGTCCTCCACAAGTCTGCCACTTAATGGGGACTTTGCTGAGGTAACAGGGATCCAGGGACACAGAGATACTCCCTGAGTGGTCCTGCATCAAGTTCTGCTTTGAACCAGCCAGCTCCAGAGAACACTGTTGGGTCAATCAGGGAAATTAGAATACGGTCCGGGAACTAGATGGTATGAAAATGTTCCCAAGCCAACAGCAAAGCAGAGATTATTTACTGAAAACAATCGGATTATAAAACATGATGTGCAGAATTATCTCATTTGGGTGACGTAAAAAAGGAAGGATATGTACTGAAGTGTTAGCGGTGGAAAGCTCTGTGTGGTAGGAATGTGATAACTTTTCATTTTTACTTTTTACTTTTACATTTTTACTTTTGCTTGACTACAGCTCCCCTTTTCCATGATGCACATGCAGGGATCCTGGCCTGGTCTCTCCCCCAAGTCTGGTACTTTGCTGAGTAACAGGGACCTAGTGACAAAATGATACGCCCCAAGTGGCCCTACAAAACTTCTGAAACAAAGGAAGATTCATTTTGAAGCCAAACAATTTGGGCAGTACTTCTAAGCATGGTAGACAAAGGGTTAATAACCCTTTGGCCTGGGTAGAATACACCATGCGGAGAATGCAGACCGGACACCCAGGACACAAATAGAAAATCCACAAACAAGGAAGGAAACGATAAACGACAATGCATTTGAAAAGATTCAGCCTTGGGGCACCTGGGTGGCTCAGTTGGTTAAGCACCAGACTTTAGCTCAGGTCACGAGTTCCAGCCCGGCATCGAGCTCTGTGCTGACAGCTCGGAGCCTGAGCCTCTTCAGATTCTGTGTCTCCTTCTCTCTCTGCCCCTCCCCCTCCTCTTTCTCAAAAATAAATAAACGTTAAAAAAAAGAAAAAGAAAAATGTTCAGCCTCATTAGTAATCAAGGAAATGCAAATTAGAACCCGGAACCAAATCTCTCCCCATCAAATTACTAAGCACTGGAAAGAAAAAGAAGAGCCCAGTGCTGAGTGAGGCTCTGAGAAAGAGGGGCTTCTGTGCGCACCCCCTCGCTACTTCCTTCCATTGCGGGAGTAATTTGATCGTAAACATCAGGATCCTTGAAGTTGTCCGGTTCGTGAAGTCCACGGCTCTGGAGCTTTCTTTAAAAAAGAATCATAATATGCAAAACGGGATGCTTGTTACAACATGGTGTATAAATCTGAAAAATTAAAACTCCAGTCGTCTGGCGTGTGAAGGATGCTCAGGTGGACAGTGACAATTCAAGCGGCCACCCAAGGACGCTGCGATGTGAGACAAAGTCGTTAGAACATCAAGTAAAAAGGGCAATTGGCTCTATCAGCCCCATCGAGGAAAGCAAAAGAGCAAGAAGGAGTCTAGAAAAGGCTGATGAAGGAATGTTTCCCTGTCTGCCTGGAGGAGGGAGGCGTGTGGTCAGCGCTTCCTTTATTTCCAAATGTGGCTGCATTCCTCCTTCTGTCATGGCGAGGAGCTAGAGAAAAAGGAAAAAGTCAATCATGAAACTATTTTTTTTTTTTTGTAAAGATGAAAAAGCTCTGGGTGTAGGAAAATCAACCCAGCTAGAGGTTGGAGAGGCTGCTACCAACATGCTGGTCAGTTCTTCTGATGCCTGAGAGCCCTGGGAGCTTCCACATCCAGGAAGGCCTCCTGTGCAACCAAGGGAAAAGGATGCAGGGTCCAGGGAAGCGCAGGACGCGGAGGGCCGCAGAGGCGTGGGCACCCGGCTGCCTGCCTGCGGTCAGCCCCAAGCCAGAAGCAGAGCCACCGTGGGCAGAGCGGCGCCGAGAGACCCAGTCACCTTGTCTGCAGGACACAGGGCTTCCAGAGTCAGGGCCAGGGTGGCCTGGAACGCAGGACCGAAGCGCACAGCTGCGTCCCCTGTGGCCCGCCCCAGGCTCTGAGTCCCCGCCCCAGCCCCCCTCACACATTCCTGCCTCTGTCACCTGCCTGTGGGTGGCACTGAGCAAGGCTAAGCCCACCCCCCACCCCGCCTGGGCGTGTTTACCCCTCTGTAAAGGGGTGCACTCATTCCCTGGGACTGTCCTCACCGATCACCAGGCATTTATCCTCTCACAGGTCCACAGGCCAGAAAGTTAAGTTCAAAGCCAGAAATGTTGACAGGGCGGCGCTACCTCCAGAGGCTCAGGTGGAGGATCCCTCCTGCCTCTTCCAGCCTCTGGTCGGCGCCTGTGTTCCTTGGTGCCCTGGGCCTGTGGCAGCATCACCGCAAACCTGTGCTTGCGTTTCCCCACGGCTGTCTTTCCACCATGTCTGTGGGTCTGTGCCCAAACTCCCTTCTCCTTATGGGGAAAGCAGACACTGGATGTGCGGCTCACTCTAATCCAGTCGGACCCCATCTTGACTAACCCTGTCAAAGCCTTACTTCCAGATAAGGTCACGGTCTGAGGTTCAGGGTGGACATGAATTTGTGGGGGACTCTATTCAACCCTGTGCAGATGGAGACACTAACCGCACCTACTTTAGGCAGTCGTTTGCGCTTTAAATGAGTTAGTACAGATAAAGCACTTAGAACAATGCCTGACATGTAGATGGTGCTCACATGCACCACCTAAGTGAGGATTATTCGTCTTCAGCTGAAGTCTGAAGCTGCCTTCTGGAACTTTCCCTACTCATAGGGTGATATTCAAAGATACAGAAGAGCAGGGTGGGGTGCATGGGGGCTACCCAGGAGCCTCTGTCGTCTGGCCCTGCAGTGGACCACCTTCACCTCTGTGGGGGTGTGAGCCAGCTTCTTGGGTCACCCTTCTTGCTTTTTTGTAAAGTTTATTTATTGATTCTGAGAAAAAGAGAGGAAGAGAGGGCATGCAAACAAGTGAGGGAAAGACAGAGAGAGAGAGGGAGGGAGGGAGAGAGACTCCTAAGCAGGCTCCATGCCATCAGCACAGAGCCCGAAGTGGGGCTCGAACTCACGAACTGTGAGATCATAACCTGAGCTGAGATCAAGAGTCAGATGCTTAACCAGCTGCACCCACCAGGCACCCCATCACCCTTCTTGCTTCTTAAAATGCTGTCGCTCCCTGTTGGCAGCCACACCCTGCCCGTTACAGGTGTCTCAAACCCCCCAAGGAGCTCAACAGCACCGAGTGTCCACAAAAAAACCAGGGTCACACTGTTACACCTCCTTGCTCCTCTCAGAAGGAAAACTGAGCGCCCTCTTCACCCCTGCCATTGCCATGCCCCGTGGGCTGCCGCGGATCCCGTTACAAAACCACCTCGGACTCCTCTGCTTTTAGCTAAACGGGGGGCAAATGTACTTTACACTCTGGAATTTGCTCTCAGCCCCCGGAAGAATTCTCACTGGTCATCTTGTCCGCCACACAAGTACGCAGCTCAAGACGACAACTGACCAGTACCGCTTTCAGACTTACAGCCGATCTCTCTCCTCCACCAGCATTCCTGACAGGAGATGGTGGTGGCCCAGTTCAGGTGTGAGCTCCAGACCCAGCTGGACCATTCAGCGCCCTTCCCTGGGATGTGTCCGGGCCCAACTGCCAGAAGGCACTGGGTCCCCTTTGGATGTAAGTGGATAACATGTGAGGCTTATAGCTCTTCAAGTCACCACATTGTCTGCCAGGCAAATGAAATCAGCACAGAGAAGAGAGCTGATGTTGGGGGGGGGGCGGGGGGGGGGGGG
>NW_027529672.1:630357-645217 GCF_008692635.1 Crocuta crocuta
GGGGGGGGGGGGGGGAAAAGGAGGGGGGGGGACAGTGCAGGCTTCCGGGGGTGGCTTGCAGGTGTCTGTGAGGTGCAGATACTCCCCAATCCAAGGTTAGGCGGTACCCCAGTTTCTTTCCAATAAATCTCTTCTTTTGCCAAATGAGTTCAAGTTAAGTTCCTGTCCATCAAAACACAACATTCTTGGGGCGCCTGGGTGGCTTAGTCGGTTAAGTGTCCGACTTTCACTTAGGTCATGATCTCGCGGTTCGTGGATTCGAGCCCCGCGTCGGGCTCTGTGCTGACAGCTCAGAGCCTGGAGCCTGCTTTAGATTCTGTGTCTCCCTCTCTCTCTGACCCTCCCCTGCTCACGCGGTCTCTCTCTCTCTCCTAGAAATAAATTAAAAAAAAAATCATTAAAAAAAACCCACAACATTCTTCCTAAAATAACCAGCTATATGCTTTGGACTTGGGGTGTAGTGCCTGTCCTTTGGGACAGATTTTTTTTTTTGTTTGGAGGAAAAGGAGAAAATTGAATAAATAATTCCATCTGTGACCAGAACTATGAAAAAGAGAAACATCAAGGACCATGAGGTCTGATGCTACTGCCTTGGGTTTTAATGTAGGCTTTCCTCTTGCTTCAGGAAAGAAAACAAAGGAAGAAGGCTGTGTGTGTGTGTGTGTGTGTGTGTGTGTGTGTGTGTGTGATCAAACACAAACAAAGACAGCATCCTGTCAGCCCCTGCTGAACGTTCAGAAATAGCTGAACAATCTTCAAAAACAACAATGTGCTAAGTCATCCAGGGCTTTGTTTCTCAGGTGTTGATGGTGACAGGTGTTCGCTAAATTCAGCTCTCGTCAGCTCTTCAGGGTGTATCTAACCGTATTTCACTTGGAAAAGGACTGGTATGATGAACAAAAATGGAAGCCCTCCAGCTAGGGATGGGGAGAGCTGAGGGTGTCACTTTCCGATCGGAGGAGTGCTGCCATGTGACACATTGCCCACCACCTGAACCTTGTCCCAACAGGGGGCCTCATTCCAACAGGAGCGGTGTCTACTGCTGCCATCTGTTTGCGGCTAGTGGCATCTAGCACCTTAAATCTGAGGCCAGGCTGAAGAACAGCAAGTGTGGTCTTTCCACCTGCAGTACTGCTGATTCCCCATAGCTGTGGGTGTCCTCATGGCGCGAGTGTGTAGACTTCCACCTTAGCAGGCACCTACGATGGGCACACACCAGCCTCAAGGGCCAGGATTGTAGCGCCTTTATCTCGTGGCTTCAGTGAGGTCCAGGGACCCTCTGTACTGTGCCAAAGGGAAGAATGGACGCATCATTGCCTCACAGGAAAGTGAATGTAACTGCTTTATGATGACTTCTTAGAATTAGCTTATGAACACAGAGCGGATGCCCTACATAGTCAATGAAAACTACCTGTGAACTTTTCAAGGGACAAACCAACACTCTTACAGGGGAAGCCTTTCTCTAGGATTAATCCCAAAGTGCCATGCCCTGAGGAACCCCACCCCAGCCTACCTGTATGAACTCAATCCCTCTCACAAGAAGAGTCTCTTGATTGCCCCATGGATTCATACAGCAAGCATTACCCAAAACACAGCCCAACCTGGGGAACCAAGGCCCTGGGTCTTGGCTGAAGTACCGTGTGACTCAATGTTAGGGCTTTGTTCCTGTTGGGTTCCCATAGTTGGAAGCTGCAGTGAGAGGGGAAGAGACAGCCCAGGGCGATTTTGCAGGACTTCAGGGCTGTCAGATTGGCCTGAAATTCTGTTGTGGGCAGCATACCCCCTGACGGAGAGGATGCAATCTCTGAAACCACTTTCAACTCCACCTGGACACAACTGACCTGAGCCTGGATAGAGTGAATGGAAAGTTCCCAGAATTAGTGGGAAGCACTGACCAGGGGCCATGAGCCTACTCTCCTGAATTCCCATGCTGACCATTCTCATTTCCTCTTTTAACTGAAGAAAGAGGTGGCCCAGCCTAGAAGCCACTTGGCAAAGGATATGGGCTTTGGAACTAAATAGACCGTGGTCCTAATGTTGGTCTTGCCAATTCTTATTGCAGAACTTGGACCAGTTCTCTCAAAGCCCATCTGTGAAATGGGGATAATAATGTGCTGTGAAGTAGAATGACAAAATAGCATGGAATCATCCAGTATGGGAGTTGGGGAGTCTGGCAGCTGGGTGTGTAACAGATGGGAAGGAGAGAGGGTCTTATGAGAGACAGAAGGAGATCCACACAAAGCCAGGAACTTGTCTCGAGGCCAATTTCCCTGGGCAGCAGCCAGGTGAGCTCTTCTCGAGGCCTGGGACCATCTCAGACAGGACAACATCACTTCCTGGTCGCCTCCAGGGTCCCGTTGAGGGGACAGGCCCTTCTGGCCTGTGTCCACAGACACGTGGCCCATTCCTGAAAGAGTCCTTCACTGCTGCTAACATATCTGGAAGTGAACCACCCAGGAAGACAGGCGCTCAAAAAGAAGAGAAGACTCACCTGGAGCCCATGTGTTTCTTGGCCGACCTCCTCCTTCTTCATCCATCAGTGTTGGCCTCTGATGGTCCCTGTTTGTGAGATTTCTCATTGGCAGCCACTTTGATGCACATCTCACTCTCTGAGCATTACTGAAGTTGTCCTTTTTGAAGGCAAGTAAGCTGCATTCTCTACATGGGAAATGCAGCTCTTATCCCAAATCTCCCAGGGGCTATAGGCCTAGGACAGGGCGGGGGAGTGGGGGAAGGAATCAACTCACTTCATGTCTTGTCTTGTCTTTTCTTTTATAATATGGAAGTAAAGACAGAGACATTCCTGCTGGGGGGCGGGGCTGGGGAGACTAGATTCTAGGTCCCAATGCTGTGCAACCCTCACTAGTCTCTTAACTTCCACCTGTAAAATTTGGAAGCTGCCGTAGATTATTCTCAGGCTCCTGTTAGCTTTGGATGGCCGTGAGCCTGATGACAGAGGCTTGCCTCATGAAGGACTTAGCTTTGAGTAGGCTGAAGGGGAGGAGACTAGAGATGCCTCAGGGACATCAGATTGTTCAAAATCCAGACTCACCTCCCCAGCAATTTGGACATGAAACTATGAGACCATGAGCTCAAGGAAAGACAGTGGGTAGCCAACAATAGCCAGAAGGCTCTTGCTACACAAAACCCCAACAAAAGTGTTCGGCTAAAAAAACAAACAAAAAAAGGTTTTATTGACAAAATAGAAAGCTTCAGTTGGAGCTTTGTGCTGGCTTGGCCAGAATGCTCAGTGTTGCCAAAGGCATGCAAGTCTTCCCTCAAAGCATGGAAGGGCTTTGCCAACAACCCTGCTCTCTCCTGAGGCCCATCTCTCCATTGAGCTCCCCACCCCAATCCTGGCCGATACACCTGCATTCTCCTGGATCAGGCGTTGCTGGTGGCACTTTAGATCAAACTCTCTCAGGTGATGATGGCAGAGTTGGAAGAGCAGACAAGGGTTCAACTCCCAGCTCCTCTGTACAATGGACATAATAAAACCAACCTGTCTTTTGCTAGGCAATTGAAGTGAAAGCAATACTTGCAATGGGCTTAGTAATAATCTTATTAGAGAATGCAAGTACTAGAAGGTCAGCATTTGGAAAGTCTTCTGAGTTTGATGTAAGAGTCTCTGAGAGTCTTTGCAGCCCACTTGCCTCTTTACCCAGCAGGTGAGCTCAGTCCTGAGCCTTTCTTCTGAGGCTCAGGAACTGCTTAGCAATGAGAAGTCCAAGTTATCTCAGCCTGATATGAAGGATGCCTGTCCCCGGCTGCTGTGCTTGGCCCCCAAGCTTTTCTTTCATGCTTGAATTTGTACTATTATGGCAGTCTTCTCTAGTCAGTGCAGCCTGGCTCTTCTATGCTGTGAAGCCAGGAGTGGGGACAGACGCTTTCTATTTCCAGTTTTCATAGAGGGCCTAGCCTGGCAACAAAGTGTGTGTGCTGAGCTGCACCAGCATTTCCCAACCACAAGTTCTAGAAAGACTCTAACCTTGCTGCTTTCCTGCCTACTGCCTCTCCCATCTAGGCTGCCTCTCTGACACCCTCATGGAGCACTGGGAGGGGCTCATGAAATGACATTTGCAAAGCACCTGAATCATCTTCTTTCTATTAAATAAATTGAGCCTACATTTTAAAACCTTTCAACAAAAAAATAAATAAATTATACCAATTCTATATGGTATCTTTCAGATATTAGAAGAGGAGGAGCACTTCCCAACCAATTTTCCTTTTTTAAATGTTTATTTATTTATTTTGAGAGAGAGGCACATGTGTGTGAGTGGGGGAGGGGCAGACAGAGGGAGAAGTAATCTAAGCAGGTTCTGAGAGGTCAGCACAGAGCCCAACACGGAGCTGGATCTCAGGAACCGTGAGATCATAACCTGAACTGCAATCAAGAGTCAGTTGCTTAACTGACAGAGTCACCCAGGTGTCCCCACAACTGATTTTTCTGAGGCTAGTGTTACTCTGATACCAAAACTGGGCAAAGATATTATAACAAGGAAAAAAATGTAGACTAATATCCTTCATAAACATAGATGTAAAAATCCCCAACAGAACACAAGCAAAAGGAATTCAGTGATATCTAAGAGTAATAGCATATCAAGACGAAGTGTTTTCCCCTAGTAAAGTAAGGCTCATTCAACATTTAAAATCAATGCAATTCACTATATTGAGATTAAAAGAGAAAAAAATATAAGATCATCTCCATAGATGCAGCAATAAAATTTGACAAAGTTCAACATCCATTCCCAATCCATACCACTGGTAAATTAGAAATAAAAAGGAACCTCATTAGCCTGAGATAGGGGATCTACAAATCACTTACAGGTAAACACAATGGATGGTAAAAGACTAAATGTTTCCACCTCAGACTGGGAACAGGTTAGCGTGCTCAGTTTCAACAAGGCTGTCATAGTGTAGGTCCAAACCAGTGAGAAATGACAACCAAAAAAAAATAAAAAGCATGCATGTTATGGATGGCAAGAGTGCTTACATAGGAGGAAATCCAGTGGAATCTGTAGAAACTCTTCTGGAAACTATAAAGAAACTTAGGAAGTTCTCAAAGTCAACATACAAAATCAATTCTATCTATTATCCGTCTGTCTATCTATCTATCTATCTATCTATCTATCTATCTATCTATCTATCTATCCTATCCATCTAAAAGCAATGAATGATGTGAAATTAACATAGAAATGTGGCACAAATGCTTATAATAGCATCAAAATATGAACTTGTATAAACGAATTTAGGTGTAAAAATATAACAAAATATTTTCAGGACCTGTATCTGAAAACTCAATAGCATTAATGAAGGAAATCAGAGAAGATCTAAATAGAGAGATGTTTTATGTTTATTAATTAGAAACCCCAGTGTTGTCAATATATTTATTCTTCTTGAATGTTCTACAGATTCAACACATTCCCAATCAGAATCTGAATACGATTGTTTTGTAGACACCAACCAGTGAATATCAAATCTGTATGGGAAGGAAAAGTAAACAGGTTAGTCTAAATAATTTTGAGAAGGAAGAAGAACAAAGCAGAGTCACAATAGTTTACTTCAAGACTTACGATAAAGCTACAGGAATTGAGATGTGATATTAGTGAAAGGGTACATATATCAGTGAAATAGAATAGGGAGTCCAAAATAAGACCCACAAATCAATGAAAATATATTGAATTGCAAAGGCAATTGAACATGTGGGTGCTGGAGCAATTGGATATACATATGCAAAAGAACGAATCTTGACTTATCCCTCACATCTCATAAAAAATTTAAATGGGTGTGCTTGGGTGGCTCAGTCAGTTAAGTATCTGACTTCAGTTCAGGTCAGGTCATGATCTCACGGTTTGTGAGTTTGAGCCCCATATCAGACTCTGCACTCATAGAGTGTAACTTGCTTGGGATTTTCTCTCTCCCCTTCTCTCTTCCCCTTCCATGCTCATTTCTCTCTCTCTCTCTCTCTCTCTCTCTCCAAATAGATAAACATGAAAAAATGTTTACAACTTTAAAACATGTGAGAAAAGTCTCAGTGACTCTGGGTTAGACAAAGAATTCTTGGAACAACAAATTTACTATCCATAAAAGGAAGAAATGAGAAATCATATTTTATTAAAGTTAAATATGTTTGCTTTATTAAATACCTTGCTAAAAGACAAGCCACAGATTAGGAGAAAATACTTGTAAGTCACATATTTAGCAGAAGACTTGTTGTGGAATTTATAAAATAGTCTCAAAGCTCAACAATCAGAAGCAAAACATCCAATTTAAAAAGAGTGAAATCTGAACACACAGTTTACCAAAGGTAAGTAAGGAATGAAAAGATGGTTTATATAATTACTCAATGTAGAAATGCAAATTATGGGGTGCGTGGGTGGTTCAGTCAGTTAAGCGTCTGACTTCTGCTCATGTCATGATCTCATGGTTCGTGGGTTCGAGCCCCGTGTCGGGCTCTGTGCTGATAGCTAGCTCAGAGCCTGGAGCCTGTTTCAGATTCTGTGTCTCCCTTTCTCTCTGACCCTCCCCTGTTCACGCTGTCTCTCTCTCAGAAATAAATAAAACATTAAAAATTAAAAAAAAAGAAATGCAAATTAAAACCACAGTGAGATGCCTCTCTCTACACTACTAGATAGGATTGTTGTTGTTTTGAAACTGACAATACCAAAGGCTGGGAAGTGCACAGGGAAACTCAAGCTTTCACATATTTTAGATAATAACGTATAAATATCATAACCACTTTGAAAACCAGTATGACATCTTTTTATGAAGGGAGGATTTCACAAGTCTTTCCATGAAGAAGCCTAACTATGATTAACAAAATCAGACAAAGGAAAATGAAACCATTGGCTGATGATATTCTTCAAAAACAGAGATGCAAAAAACTTTGAAATCCTAGGAAAAAGAAAAGCCAACTGGGAATGCAGAGGTGGCTTATCATTAGAAAGTTAATATTTTCACTAGATTAATGTTATACAGGATAAAATACAAAAGATGCCATTCTTCCCAAAGTAATATTTGGATCCACTGCCATCCCAGTCGAAATCCAGCATGTTTAAAAAAAAATGGGCAAGTAAATTCTAAAATTGTTATGTCATTAAAGGACACTATTAAGAAAAGGAATAGACAAGCTGCAGATGAGGAGAGTCATTGTGACAGATAAGTCTAATAAGTGTCTTATATCCAAAATAGATTTTAGAACTCCTACGACTCAATAGAAAAAGACAAACAGCCTATTTTAATGTTGGTTGCACTGCAAAATTGTACAGACACTTTGGCAAACTGTTTGGCACTTTTTCATAAAAGTTAAATATAAATGTAGGTATTTACTAAAGAGAACTAAAACATATGTATACTAAAAAAAAAAAAAAACTAGTGCAAGAATGTCCATAGTAGTTTTATTCAGATATCCCCCAATTGTATATAAAACAAATGCCCATTAATAGAAGCATGTCTAAACAAACTGTTGTACATTCATACAATCCATTTCTACCAAAACACAAAGGAATGAGCTACCTAAATAACAGCAGGGGTAAATCTAAAAAATATTATGCTGAGTGGAATGAGACAAAATAAGACAAGAAAATTAATGTAAATGAGCACACATGCATGTTTTCACTCATATGAAGGTCTAGCTCTTTGCAAAATGAATCTATTATGATAAAAGTCAGGACAGTAGTTGGCTGGGGTGGATTGACTGGAAAGGAGTATGAAAGAACTTTCAGGGGTGATAGGAACACTCTGAATCTTAATGAGTGTGTGGATTTCATGGATGATGCATTTATCAGACCTCATCAATAGTATGATTTGTATTTTTCACTATGTAGATCAAATCTTGTAAGAAAAAAAAATCAATCTACACAGGTAAAAAGAAGCTTCCAATATCAGAGTCACAGCACAGAGCAGATGACTCCAGCAATCTGATTGGCTACTGAACTGCATCACCAACATAGGAGGCAGAAGAGGGGGCAAAGCCTTCCACTCCCATCTGGGCTGGCCAGGCCAGTTTGACACCTTTTAGTGGGATGCCTAAGTGCCAAAGCTACAACATCTGGTTGGGAGAGTGACTTATGATGCTAACAAGTGGTAACTGGGAGGGCATTAGCCTTCGATCTGAGAAAAGCACACTCCTTTCTGTAACACTCCCTTCCCTATTTCTCCACCACGAGCAAATAGTTCGGTTTTCCATAAAGTGCCCCTCAGTAAATCAGCCCTGAAACCATGCAAAATAAATGATTTTCCCCTGATTTCTAAATCTTACTAAGCCCTCAAAAGAGTTGAGTCATTTAATAAGAGATTTATGCCTGCCTCAGTTTCCCTTGTTCTCAAACCATAAGAAAAGATCATTTTCACATCTCTAGCCAGTCTGACTCATTCCCTCTCTCTCTTCAACTCCCTCTCTTTCTTTCCCTCCTTCCCTCTCTCTCTCTCTCTGTCTCACCCACACCCCCTGCCACCCCTACCAACACACACATACACAGCCATCAGACCCACAGGAAGGCCCTCTTCCTGATCATATACAGAACAGTGCCTGATATGCATACACAGCCCCCTTAGGTGTGGTGAGGGCAGAGAGATGAGTCCTGTGATTGTTCTGACCAGTGCACAGTCAGAGGGGAGTGGATCTTCCTTCCACACAGACCTCTTAAACTAATGTAGTGCATGGGCTTCTGATGCCACTGTAAGTGAAGAGATTGAATTCCAACCAAATGGGGAAGGAAAGCCCCACAATGCCTGTCTCTGCAACCCCCTTTCCTGCTCCTTCTCCCCTTATTAAATCCCTGGTGTGGCATCTTCAAGCAGCCTAAATTCACAAGTGAGATTGCCTCATCCACCCACTTCATTTCACAGATGGGGAGTCTGAGCAATCAGAGGGGAAAGAACTGCCCAAAGGCATATAGCCAGTTAGGGCAGTGACTAGCCGAGAATCCTGAACTCCTGTCTTCCAGTGCAGGGTATGTCTGCTGCATGATACTGTCAGCCCCAGATCTCTTTCCCATCAGAGAGATGGGCTCATTCCCACAGGAAAGTACTGGAAAGTGGAACTTAGACCAGGAGTTCCTGGTTTGCTGAGACTATCATGTGACTGCGGCCCCATAGTTGGGTAGGAACAATCCTAGAAGAACTTCAGAATCACCAGTAATGCATGTCTCCCTTTCAGGCCACTGGGAACATACCCACAGAGGAACAGCCCTGAGGAAATCTAGTGGAGTCAGATCAAATCAGGCCACACATAGGACAGGGAGCAATCTGGCATGTGTTCAGTGTTGTATATGTTACAGGGGCTGCTGATGGACAGAGAAAGTGGAAGACATGGTTTCCAAACAGTCCACCTTCCAAAACGATAGAGCAGTACAGTTCAGTGATTACAAGCATGAGCACCGAAATTCAACAGACCTAAATGTTGCCCCTCACTAGGTGTGTGGCCATGAGCCTCAGTTTCTGAATCTACTAAATGGAAGACAATAGCCTAGAATCTGCTCAATAAATGGTAGTTGAAATTGGCTTGTTTTAAAGACCTGGTTTTGGAACTCAAAAGACACAGCACCATGAGGCTAGCTCTGGGCTTCCACAGCCAGTGTTTCTTGAAAGTGATCAGAGAGCCGGAAGTGGCTGGGAGGAGAGGAGCTGTCCACTGTTTTAGTGCTGATCAGTCCAGCTCTCAATCCTGGGCAGGAGCCCAGAGCCTTCCAACTGCTCAGGACCCCAGGTAATCCTCCAGTCAGCAATTGTGGGCCAGTAAGGACAGAAGTGGGACAAGAAGATGGGCGAAATAGCTTTTGCTGAAGATTCTAGTCCTGGGCACATAAGACAAGTTCCACTGCTCCACTGCAGCTCAGAGACAGGAAATGAACAGACACCAGATATCCTTAGAAGTCAGTCCAAACTCCAAGAAGCCATTGTTCATGGACCGGCTCAATGCCTCACAGTCTAACACTCAGGAACATCAATCACACACTTCTGTCCTCCTGGAGCTGGTACGGGTTGCAAATAAAGAAGCTGCTGCTACCATGGGCAGGTTTAATGGATTTTTCAAGGTAAAGTGCAAACCTCACAGGCTGGCTGTGTGGGCACAGTGAGTTCAGAGGAGCGGGATGGCTCCGTATTTTGGCTGGCAGACTCTAGCTAGCTGGACTGTGGGTTGTTTTATCTGTCCAGGTGTGGGGGGGCAACTGTGATGTAGATGGCAGAGCCCTGGCAGGGGTGGGGAGGAGGGATTAACACTGCAATCTCAGATCTACCACAGCTATCTGGTAGCAGAAGAGAATCACAGTGATCATACAAAGGGCCCACTTCCCTTCCCTCATTAACTGACACCCTGGGCACACTGCTTAATGTTTTAACCCTCAGTTTCCTCATCCGTATTATGGTAGTAACTGTAGCCTCTCTCATACAGGGTTGCTGTGAATATCAAATGAGATTAAGTAGGCAGAATATCTGGCTCATCGCCAACCTTTGAGACATGTTTTGGCTTCATGAGTCCCCTCAGACAGAAGTACCTCATCTCTCCCTGGAAATAACTAGCTAAGGCTGCCAGGCAGCAGGCTTCTTCTTCTCTCTGCTGTGTCCACATCCTTTTATACTTGGCCCATGGGGCCTGGGACATCCATGGAGACTCATGAGTGGCAAAAACTCTGTCCAGGCAGCCAATTCCTTTCCTCCTTGTTAATAGGCAAGTAAGCCAGAGATGTGATGCTCCTGTTGGAAAAACTCTGCTGTTTCTGCTTGCCCAGCTTGGAGGCTGGGCCAGGGGGCAAGCATAAACATCCTTCCTGCAGAGGTACCACCAGAGAGGTACCACACTGGGAGTGGGAAGAAGCCAGCAGCAGAGAGGCTGTAATTAGCGGCATGTAAGTGCTATGAAAATGGAGACCTGCTGGTGGGCTCAGGTGGAGAGCTGGCAGGGCTATATCCCCAGGATGGCTGGATGCTCCAGGTCTTAGAAGTGGTCATCTGAAAGGGACTGACCTTTCTATTCTCAGTCTGGCATTTAGAATTTTCCACCACCTTTCTTTCTGGCCTATCTTCTTTTCAGAACCACACACACACACCAGACTTTGACCTCTAGGCACTTGCTCATGTACCTCCTTCCCCCCCCCAGATCCTTCTTCCACTTGCAAAAATCCAGAATCCTCCAATTCCCTAAAGGAACATGTTCTCTGTGGCCATGGCACTTCAGTGAGACCCCTCTCAGGGCATTGGTGATGTTCCAGTTTCTGTTCAGCCTATATAAATCTTTTGCCTCTTTTTAAAAAAAATTTTTTTAATGTTTATTTTTGAGAGAGAAAGAGAGAGACAGAGCATGAGTGGGGGAGGGGCAGAGAGAGAGGACGACACAGAATCCGAAGCCGACTCCAGGCTCTGAGCTGTCAGCACAGAGCCCGATGCGGGGCTCGAACTCACAGTCCACGAGATCATGACCTGAGCCAAAGTCGGACCGGTGAACTGACTGAGCCACCCAGGCACCCCTTTAAAGACAACTATGGAAAGGACCACCTCTCATTGTGAATATGTGTGTTGTATGTGTGTATATTCAAGTACCTATGTGACAAATCGTGGGTGATAAATATAGTGCCCCAGGGGAAAGAACATGGGTTTTAATGTCCAATAGATAAGGATTCTAATCATGACTCTGACATCTTAATCCATTCTGCCCTATCTATTGATGCCTACCTGGAGTGACCTTGAAGTGGGTCTTTCTGTGTCTTGGCTCCTTCACTTGTCGAGATGAAATCATGACATTTATCCTGGATGGTTTTGGCAACAATTCCCAACCCCATGTGCATGTGTCTGCCTCTATGTAGAACTGTATTCAACCATCTAAAGGGATGAGACTCAGTTCTGTTTTTGAGCATGCCCTCAGAGCCCAGTTAAACTATTTAATGGCTCATGTTAATGCTGTCATGAACATCCCATCACTTCTGTCTAGCTCAGAGAAGCAGGCAGACACACAGATCTGGTCACAGGCTGGCCCCTGGAAGACATACTCCAAACCCTGACAGCTCATGTCCCCTGATCAGACATGCCAGATGCATGACATCCTCACAAGAGGCAAAGGGGATCCAGCACTCAGGCCTGGACAGGGATAGGCATCTCCCTTCCTTGGTGACTATGACCATACTGCCAGTGTCTGGGGTTATGGTCCAGCCTGGCTGAAGCCACAGGGGCTGGGAACTTGGTCACCATGGAGGTCAGCCTTCCTTCAGCTCCACTAGGAGCAGGAAATATTGTTCACATCCAGAAGAAAAATAACTCTGTTCTTTAGGAAATGGAGTTAAAATATTTTCAGTGTCTTTCTGGCATTTTAACCTTTCAATGTTGCCTTTAAGACTTCAGAAAGCAGAGGGGCACCTGGGTGGCTCAGTCAGTTAAGTGTCCAACTTCGGCTCAGGTCATGATCTCACTGTTCATGGGTTCGAGTCCCATGTCGGGCTCTGTGCTGACAGCTCAGAGACTAGAGCCAGTTTCAGATTCTGTCTCCCTATCTCTCTGACCCTCCCTCCTGCTCACGCTCTCTCTTTCTCTCTCTCTCTCTCTCTCTCAGAAATAAATAAAACAGTAAAAAAAAAAAAAAAGAATTCAGAAAGCAGGGGCACCTGGGTGGCTCAGTAGGTTAGGCATCCAGCTTCGGCTCAGGTCATGTTCTCATGGTTCATGGGTTTAAACCCCGTGTCAGAGCCTGGATGCTGCTTCAAGTTCTGTGTCTTCCTCTCTCTCTCTCTCTCTCTCTCTCTCTCTCTGCCCCTCACCCACTCATGCTGTCTCTCTCTCAAAAATGAATAGACATTAAAAATAAAAAAAAAGAATTCAGAAAGCAAATGATCTTCAAAATGATGTGTGTGCACATATATGTGCACATATGTGCATGTTCACTGTCTTATTGCTCTTAGACCTGGTTATATAAGGGGCCAATGTACGACGCTAATGGTACTGGCTTCTGCCCTCACCAACTCTCACTTATTTTAGCTTCAGTGTTCTGTTCTTGTCACTGCTGCAGGGATTAAACATAGTGTGATAATGTTCAGAAGTGTTTTGTAAATGCCAACGTGCTATGAGGGTATTAGTTAGCACTTGACATTGTGCTTCCTGCACACACTGATGACCCTTCAGCGAGTGCCTCCAGGCCAGAACATCAGGCCATTGTTGGAGGATGTGCCCAGAGGGTGCACAGATATCCAGCTGGCCCACTGGCCCCCTTCTCACAGAACATGCTCTCAGACAACTCTTAGACCCCCTCACTGGGGTTACCTCGGGAGCCCACTCACACTGCAGAGCCCCAGGCCTGCTGATTTGGAAACGCTGAGCATGACCCAGGAATTGAGAATCATGGACCCAATGAATGGTGCCCCCAGAAACATATTCCTTGATGTATTTACTCTACAGCAGCACGTGGGCACCTATCTCACGCCAGGGGCTATTTGTGGGGATGGTCTTTGGGAGCGGGGGAGATGTACAGGTGAACACCTCACTCTGGTATCACACACCAAGTATCTAACGAAGACCCGTATCCAACTCCGAATTCTGTGGGCCACGTGAGGGGGCCAAGCAATGAGGAGACTGCCAGCATTTGGTTTCGTTTCTCCCTCGGCACACACACCATCATAGTGACTGCCCCCCAGAACTCTGAAAGGTAAAGAAGGGAACTGAGGCTCAGCAGGCTTCAGTGCCTCGCCCAGTGCCCTAGGATGGTGCTGGTGTGTTGGTAAGTGTTCAGTCAGGCTCTCGGGGCAGAGGAGGGAAGCCCAGACCCACACACCTTCCCCAGTAAATGGAGAGAAGGGCCACCGTCTCTGTGCACTTTCCTGAGGGCAGGCTTGGACCTTTGCATGTCCGGAGTCCCCAAGGCCGCCACCACGCCACGCCACCCACCATCCGCCCGTTTTTCTGAAGCGCTCTGGCACATTATGTCATCCAGGTCGTTCATAAACTGGAACTTGCTGTCTCACCGGACCCAGGGCAGATGGTGTGTAGTTGACAGATGGCAGCAGCTGGATCTCAGGCCGGGAATGCCGAGCGCACAGTGCCTCTGCTGAGGCTGGCTGTGGACACACAGGCCGGCCCAACCGTGAGTGCTCAAGGTCAAATAAAGGCCTCTCCTGTCTGAGGGGTTGCCCAGAGGATGTCATTGTGAGTCTCAGCCTCCCCACAGCAGCGGACTTGAGAAGCTCTGGCTGAAAGGTGACTGGAAGAGGACCTGGCAACCCGAGCGCCCCCAGGAGCTTAGCGGCTGCGGGGCCCTTGCTCATGCAGGACGGAGAAACACGGGTTCCTTCCGCTCTCAGCAAAGAAGCCTACCCGAGTCCCCCCAGCTCAGCCTGCAGAAGGAGGAGCATCAGCCCGAGGAAGCTCAGCCGCACAGGTGGGGGGGGACCTCCGTGTCCAGGCCTGGCGGGGCTGCTTCCCCGGCTGGGACAGGTGGCACTGAGGCGTGAAGGTGCCCAGGCATCCGTCCCCTTTCTCAGACAGACTTCCTTGACTCAGCCTGTCTTACACACACACACACACACACACACACACACACACACACACGCACGCACACGCGAGCGCGCACACACACAAAGGAGGGCTGGAGGGGCGGGGGAGCTAGAGGAGCCAATCACCCTGCACCCGAGCCTTCAGGGCTGGTCCTCCCGGTGTGAGAGAGAGAGGGTGTGCGCTTCAGCGGGGATTTCTGCGATAGAGGCGGCCAGATTCCAGAGAGGGAGAGGAGAGGAGGGGGAAGAACCAGAGGGGAGGAGAGAATTGGGGGTGGGAGAGACAGACGGAGAGAACGGCAGTGGGAGAGAGGGAAGAGAAGCGCCGCCAGGAGAGAGAAGGAGAGGGAGAGAGAAAGTGGAGGGGAGAGAAGAAAGGGAGAGCA
>NW_027529672.1:645483-645653 GCF_008692635.1 Crocuta crocuta
TGCTGGTGGGCACGATGGGCGTCTCGCTGCTGTCCAACGCGCTGGTGCTGCTCTGCCTCCTGCACAGCGCCGACATCCGGCGCCAGGCGCCGGCGCTCTTCACCCTGAACCTCACGTGCGGCAACCTGCTGTGCACCGTGCTCAACATGCCGCTCACGCTGGCCGGCGTC